>NC_080467.1:2175000-2317500 GCF_030265055.1 Doryrhamphus excisus
GTCGGGTTGAAACCCGAGAAGATGGCGAGAGGACGATGACAGACAGCGGCCATTCTATCCTGTCTGAGACCTCTTGGTTGGCTTTCATGGGGACAGACCTCCTGGTTGGCTTTCATGGGACCAGACCTCCTAGTTGGCTTTCATGGGACCAGACCTCCTGGTTGGCTTTCATGGGACCAGACCTCCTGGTTGGCTTTCTTGGGGACAGACCTTCTGGTTGGCTTTCATGGGACCAGACCTCCTGGTTGGCTTTCATGGGACCAGACCTCCTGGTTGGCTTTCATGGGACCAGACCTCCTGGTTGGCTTTCATGGGACCAGACCTCCTGGTTGGCTTTCATGGGGACAGACCCTCTGGTTGGCTTTCATGGGACCAGACCTCTTGGTTGGCTTTCATGGGGACAGACCTTCTGGTTGGCTTTCATGGGACCAGACCTCCTGGTTGGCTTTCATGGGACCAGACCTCCTGGTTGGCTTTCATGGGACCAGACCTCCTGGTTGGCTTTCATGGGACCAGACCTCCTGGTTGGCTTTCATGGGACCAGACCTCCTGGTTGGCTTTCATGGGACCAGACCTTCTGGTTGGCTTTCATGGGACCAGACTTCCTGGTTGGCTTTCATGGGACCAGACCTCCTGGTTGGCTTTCATGGGGACAGACCTTCTGGTTGGCTTTCATGGGACCAGACCTCCTGGTTGGCTTTCATGGGGACAGACCTTCTGGTTGGCTTTCATGGGACCAGACCTCCTGGTTGGCTTTCATGGGACCAGACCTCCTGGTTGGCTTTCATGGGGACAGACCTTCTGGTTGGCTTTCATGGGACCAGACCTCCTGGTTGGCTTTCATGGGACCAGACCTTCTGGTTGGCTTTCATGGGACCAGACCTCCTGGTTGGCTTTCATGGGACCAGACCTCCTGGTTGGCTTCCCATGGGACCAGACCTCCTGGTTGGCTTTCATGGGACCAGACCTCCTGGTTGGCTTTCATGGGACCAGACCTCCTGGTTGGCTTTCATGGGACCAGACCTCCTGGTTGGCTTTCATGGGGACAGACCATCTGGTTGGCTTTCATGGGACCAGACCTCCTGGTTGGCTTTCATGGGACCAGACCTCCTGGTTGGCTTTCATGGGACCAGACCTCCTGGTTGGCTTTCATGGGGACAGACCTTCTGGTTGGCTTTCATGGGACCAGACCTCCCGGTTGGCTTTCATGGGGACAGACCTTCTGGTTGGCTTTCATGGGACCAGACCTCCTGGTGGAAGACTGAATATAACACAAACATCTCCTTGACAAAATGGACTGTAGATGTATAAATGAATAAATTTAAATAAGTCAACGCATCAAACCGTTATCAGATTTTTAGGCCGACACTGAGCCGATAATTATCATAATTATCATAACTATTATACTATCATAATTATTATAACCCTAACCCTAACCCTAACCCTAACCCTAACCCTAACCCTAACCCTAACCCTAACCCTAACCCTAACCCTAACCCTAACCCTAACCCTAACCCTAACCCTAACCCTAACCCTAACCCTAACCCTAACCCAACATTATGGGACGTCCCTAATGATAAAGTCTCCGTGGGCCGTGCGTAGACCATTCCACTCAAGCTGAAGCTCAGCGTCAGAATCCAGCCTCAAACGTGGTTTAGTGTTTTTCCTGCCGATTAAACTCACCTTCCGTGTCAGTGAAAGTGAAACCTGGCCACGTGTTTGTGGCTCATCACGGGTCAATTGCCTGAAAGAGCGAAGGATAACGGAAACAGGTAGAGAACGGTGAGACGGTCTCATCTTTTATGCATTAACTTTGGTCTTTGTGGGAGTCTAAGCCTCGTTTGAAGTCACCTCATCTAATTAGGAACCAGTTTGAGGACGGGAAATAAGGTATTCTGCCCATCTGGAAAAAAGGAGACTCAAAGGGGGGGGACAGCTTTGGGGTCCTTTTTAGATGGGATTGGACTGGAGGTGTCTTACCAACACAATGGTCCAACTGGTAATTCATTCACACAAACTCATCACTCCCAACAAAACTCCTTTCATACAAATCAACACATGAAAGTCTTTCACAAAAAAATTATGCTCCATACTATCATAATCATGAGATACTGTATACTACATCTACAGTATACAGTACCTATGAACACACACATATATATACGTATATATATATATATATGGGTGAAAGACGAGTGGTGTCAATTTCAGCGTCTGAGGCGTATTTATTATTCATAACACACAGTTAGTACTAAAAGTACTACTTTTACAGTCGTCCATCTTTTATTTAATTGGTTTAATTGGTTACAGTAAGTGAATTCAGTAAAGTAGGATTCAGTCTTAATAAGTTGAATATTTTCATTGTTATGGCATGGAAAACCTGTTTAAAATATGTTTTTTTTTATTATTAGAGCCCTCAAAACATGAAATAACACCCCTATAGTAAGCTTTACATTCGGGTTAGCCAATGTAGTAGATACCCCCACTCTGGGTATGATAGGAAATAAGGCTAGCCTGCGTAATCTAGTACGTCAATCAATTTTACGACAGTCACAGATGGTCAACATCGGACTTCTACTATGATACAATATACAATATACAATATACAATATACAATATACAATATGCAATATACAATATACAATATACAATATACAATATACAATATGCAATATGCAATATACAATATACAATATGCAATATGCAATATGCAATATGCAATATGCAATATGCAATATGCAATATGCAATATACAATATGCAATATGCAATATGCAATATGCAATATGCAATATGCAATATGCAATATACAATATACAATATACAATATGCAATATGCAATATGCAATATGCAATATGCAATATACAATATACAATATACAATATACAATATGCAATATGCAATATGCAATATACAATATACAATATACAATATGCAATATACAATATGCAATATACAATATACAACAAACAAAAATAACAATATACAATATACAATGGCGGCACGGTGGTCTAGGGGTTAGCGCACAGACCTCACAGTTAGGAGACCAGGGTTCAATTCCACCCTCGGGCATCTCTGTGTGGAGTTTGCATGTTCTCCCCGTGCATGCGTGGGTTTTCTCCGGGTACTCCGGTTTCCTCCCACATTCCAAAAACATGCTAGGTTAATTGGCCACTCCAAATTGTCCATAGGTATGAATGTGAGTGTGAATGGTTGTTTGTCTATATGTGCCCTGTGATTGGCTGGCAACCAGTCTAGGGTGTACCCCGCCTTACACCCGAAGACAGCTGGGATAGGCTCCAGCAACCCCCGCGACCCTCGTGAGGAAAAGCGGTAGAAAATGAATGAATGAATGAATGAATGAATGAATATACAATATACAATTGGTTTTCCAAAATTCATTCATTCATTCATCCATCCATTTTCTATACCACTTATCCTCACGAGGGTCACGGGCATGCTGGAGCCTATCCCAGCTGTCATTGGGCGAGAGGTGGGGTGCACCCTGGTGGCCAGCCAATCCCAGGGCACATATAGACAAACAACCATTCACACTCACATTGGTGTCCCAAATTATTTGACATTTTTCACTTCTGAAAAGATACAGACCAGACAAAAGCTATTTATGATATTTATGGATAGATAGTATTTCTATGTCTTGAAAAAAAAAATCTTCTGGATTAATCCATCTTTGCACTTTGCTTATGGTTATTTCCATTCGAGTATGGCGGTATATTATGTTTTATTTTATGGACAATTTGTTTTAGCTATGGACAATTTGGAGTCACCAAATAACCTAGCATGTTTTTGGAACGTGGGAATAAAAGCTGGAGAAAAAATTGGAAGAATTGCATAATAATTAATAAATAGCATTTCCAGATATTCAAGTTTTTGTGTTACAATAATAAAGATTAACGGACCATAGATGGCGGGCAAGCCATAGCATCCCAAATATCGAAATCATTGTTTTCAAGAGTAGACTGTCACGACAATGGCAGAGTAATAATGACGTAATATCAGGCCACCATTATCCGTCATCAAATCATTTGTGTGCCACAGATAGAATTAGGATTGATCGAAGCGGATATTTCTACACCAACAAAGCGAGATGAAGCGGCTGCTGCTAATAATGACATGTCTGCCATTTTGGCCAGTGGAGATGTTTCCATTGTGATGTGGTGCAAAGCAGGTCAATTTATTCCATGTCCATCGGGGGTAACATCTCCAGTGGTGCTGGTGTCATTTCATAACCACAGGGGTTTACATCTTCATGCCAGAATGTGAGGAAGAACAATTACTTCCTGCTCACTGGGAGGAAAAATAGAGGCATCTGTGAAGGAAATTGCTGGTTGTGTGGATGGTGGTATCTGAAAGATAAATGCTGATCATAGAGAAGACGCTGAGGATTTTCTTTGCCCTTGGAGACCCGTTTGTTGTCAGAGATATGCCGTGATATGTTACACGTATGTATCAGATAAATGACACTGTTTCTTTCCCTTGTAGTCCTTAAATCCACATGAAAGGGAAAACAGGTAAAGGGAAGAAAATCAGTTCCATTTCTCACCCAAAAGGCGACTGGAATAGACTTCCCTCCATGTTTGCTTTGGTTAGCAACTTCCAGATTCGTCTCAGAACGAATAGCATGGATTAGCTTTTTCAGTGTAGCTATCATGGCAAACGTCACACGGCTTGATGGCTGGCAGTTCAAACTCTATTTTGGGGGTGGAGGGAAAAAAAAAATCTCCATTCCACAATGTGTCATGTTCTGTCAGTAGCACCAGCAACCTCGGGCTCAACAACACCGGGGACAAATTGAAATAGGAAAGTGACAACTTCATCTACCTCCTCGTACCACCATCGACTTGTTGAAGTGCTATTGAGCAACAAAACTTTGAAGTGACACAAGCAATGTAATCACGTGATACCTTAGTATTACCTTAGTATTCCTTCATTATCCCTGAAATACGTCATTTTTTAAATTTCTAAATACAATATTTTTAGAGTTAGATCATAGAAAACCTGTTTATGACCTTCTAAATACGTTTCTTAAACATTATTAGAGCCCTCCAGTCGTGAAATAACACCCCTATAGTCACCTTTACACTCATTATACCCTACAGAGTACGGATAATACTGACAAGTAGCATAAACGTCCTCTAGTCCATTGGCTGACTCACAATGAAGCCTAACTTGGTCGGACTTTTGTATGAACGGCTACGGGAAGGCTACAGGAAGGCTACGGGAATATGAGAGGGCCACTGCTAGCGTAGCAAACTGCCAAGCTAAGTACTTAGCCTCTCCGATTTGCTTATTTGAAACTAAAAGGGTTTTAAATTGAGTAACCAAAACTTACCACTTCCACACAAAATGAGAGGAGAATTTTTATTTTATTATTGGAAGGTGGCCTCCATTGTGTTGGGATTGAAGTGTAATTTCTGCGCCATTAAATACAAACATAACATCAGGAACAACTTAGTTTAGCTTAGTACGAGTGCTGATATCATGAAATGTGTTATAATCCTCATAAGAATCATTTTCTTCTCCTTCTTGACACGTACGCTGCTCTTCAAGGCCAGTGGAGGCAGACATCCATCCAGCGTGGCCTAATTATTCCAAGCAAATAGCAACTGATGTGATGAGATCAATATGGACGCTCCACTCAGCTGAGGTCTTTTAACGTGTTGGCACTTCATGTAACGGTAGACACCAAGGACTAATATCTACCACAATTACAGATTTCATTCCATTTAATGACGTAAGCTTGATGCTGACCTTTCATGCTTTGTCATAAAGGACACAAATTCAATGTGTGCTGTTTGATTCCCCCTGCCATTTGCCCCTGGGGGGAGAACATTTGGCCATTTTTCATTTTTTAACATGGAAATGTTAACATGGAAAATATCCATGCCAGTCACTTTCCATGCTAAGTCAGTTCCCTTGTTCCTCTAGTCTTCAGACGTGAGGGAACGCCACTAATGGAACACATCCGGGCGTCGTGCAGCAAGTCGACTTTAAGGCACTGAGTGGAGGAATTGAGTAGAGGCACGTTTTTCACAAGACTTAAATAAGCCCTCCAAAACCTTCTGCTCACTTGATTAGATTCTGCTCCAGATAACATCCATCCATCCATCCATCCGTCCATCTGTTCACCTTCTTCTGCTGAGTGTGTCACGGGAGGCCCAGACTCCGGCTTTTGGAGATTCAGGGACAAGTGGAGATTCAAACGCAGGTCTTCGCCATCTCCTGACTGCGTGGCCAACACTCACCTCTCTCCATTGCAGTTGGACCAAATCACTCCAATTCTCAACTCCCTCCCCTTCAAGGCGTTGAATGGGCTGGCCCATCAATATATCTCAGACCTCATCTCAGATTTAATTTAATTTAATTTAATTTAATTTAATTTAATTTAATTTAATTTAATTTAATTTAATTTAATTTAATTTAATTTAATTTAATTTAATTTAATTTAATTTAATTTAATTATTTATTATTTATTTATTTTTTAAATTTATATTCTATACATACATATATAATAGATGTATAGTTTGTGCAGCACTTTGGAAACGACGTTTATAGAATAAATAAAGTGGATTTGATTGAACCTTCAATGCTCACATATCCCTTTCATTCATTATGAGCATTTATCATTTTTCATGCATGTAATATTATAATTGTAAAACAATTAAAACGTATTTCTGGAAGGGATGAATTGGATTTTCATGATTTCTTTATGGGAAAAATGGATTTGATTGGCGTACGTTTCGGTTGGGTTCGCATGGTCTGTACCAAATGAATGATGCTAACCGTGATAGCTCAGTACGATACAGTAGAAAGAGAAACCGTGACCAGTAATGTATCATACGTAAGTGCGTCATTATTCCTTTGTTAAATATGTCAATGAGAATTAGTTTATAAACCATATGTTGATTCATATGTACATCCGACATGGAGATGATATTCCTTCCCCGAGTGGAAGAGCAGTGATATCGATATTGCCGTGAAATTGCATCAGTTGAACATGCGAGTCTGCATTTGAATGTCAAAGTGAGGTCTATCCCAGGTTGGATATCAAACGTTCTCTTTGACCTTGGGCACATTCCCTGGTACCCAGTAACGTGAAGAGGCGGTAAGGCTTGCATCACGGCAGTCGTTCCTCGATGTTCTCTGATCAACCATTCAACATTGGAGAAATCACTACATTGTGTATTGCGCAATGGCGAGGCAATATCTCAGCCTTGTTTTATGCATAATCAATAAAAAAGCCTTTTATTGCTTTTAAGGTTTGTTGTCAACAGACGGGCTATTGATTAGGCTCCATTTGTTATCTCGACATTTGGTGGCAAAACCTTTGCTGTATATTTTTACTGTCTGTCTATTTTCATCCCCACTGTCATTTGGGGATAACCGTAAAGCCCCTACTTTTAGAATGTATACAAATAATGTATTCATTTTCAGTAATAGTTTTTTTTTTTTAAATGATAAGTGTAATACAAGCAATAAAATAGGAATACATTTTTGAAATAAGTTACAGTAAGCTGCACGGTGTAGAAGTGGAGGCCACACAGTGAGGAGACCCGAGTTCGATTCCTCATCGGAATGTCAATTGTCCATAGGTATGAATGTGAGTGTGAATGGTTGTTTGTCTATATGTGCCCTGTGATTGGCTGGCCACCAGTCCAGGGTGTACCCCGCCTCTCGCCCCTGAAGACAGCTGGGATAGGCTCCAGCATGCCCACAACACCCCTGAAGACAGCTGGGATAGGCTCCAGCACCCCCACGACACCCCCGAAGACAGCTGGGATAGGCTCCAGCACCCCCACGACACCCCTGAAGACAGCTGGGATAGGCTCCAGCACCCACGCAACACCCCTGAAGACAGCTGGGATAGGCTCCAGCATTCCCGTGACACCCTTGAAAACAGCTGGGATAGGCTCCAGCAACCCTGTGACACCCCTGAAGACAGCTGGGATAGGCTCCAGCACCCCCACAACACCACTGAAGATAGCTGGGATAGGCTCCAGCACCCCCGCGACACCCCTGAAGACAACTAGGATAGGCTCCAGCACCCCCACAACATCCCTGAAGACAACTGTGATAGGCTCCAGCACGCCCGAGACACCACTAAAGACAGCTGGGGTAAGCTCCAGCACCTCCACGACACCCCAGAAGACAGCTGGGATAGGCTCCAGCAACCCCGCAACACCCCTGAAAACAGCTGGGATAGATTCCAGCACCCCCGTGACACCTCTGAAGACAGCTGGGATAGGCTCCATCACTCCCGCAACACCCCTGAAGACAGCTGGGATAGGCCCCAGCACCCCCGCGACACCCCTGAAGACAGCTGGGATAGGCTCCAGCACCCCCGACATCCCAGAAGACAGCTGGGATAGGCTCCAGCACCCACGACACCCCTGAAGACAGCTGGGATAGGCTCCAGCACCCCCATGACACCCCTGAGGACAGCTGGGATAGGCTCCAGCACCCCCACGACACCCCTGAAGACAGCTGGCATAAGAACATTTTGAGTCAAAATGTAAATAAGTTGAGCATGAACTTATTGATTGTAATCAATACATGAAATATGTTTCTTAATATTTGACTTATTTTGGCTTAATTTGTTATTGTTGATTGCTGTTAATTAATAAACATTCATCAACATCATTCATCATCTCCATGTGAATGTAGAAAATGGTAACTAGTTTATCCATGACATTATACATTACCTGCTAGCAACCATCACATCACAACTACGTACAAGAAGATGTGTGTGTGTGTGTGTCTGTGTGTGTGTTTGTGAGGACACGGTGCAGTGTGTGAGGATGGGAGGGCATTTGAAGGTCAGCGAGGAGGATGCAGCTAGAGAGGGAGGGATGGCAGGAGCAGCAAGACCGGACCAAACCGACCCAATTGATTGATTGATTGGATTGCTGATGACTCCAAACCAGAGGAGGAATGCATCAGTAAACAGTTGAAGGTTCCACGTTATGACATCATGTTATGGCTTATGAGTTATGACCAAAAAGAAAGTTTAGTATTAATCTTGTTGTTTTTTAACCAATATTCCTGCTAACTTCCACTATGTGGTATTTTATATATAAATGGGTTCATTGTGGATATTTCCCTGAAAGCGATGGCCCATAAAAAGCTTTGAGGGAACGTTGGGTCAGGTGATGGAGAATAGATAGATAGAAAGAATAGATAGAATAGATTTATAGTTTATTCCTGACTGGCGTGTTTCACAGCTTCCATGTGTTCAGTCTCGCCTCCTTTTCTTCACTCGGGTTTCATTCCTTTCCTTTACCCTCCCATGAACCTCCTCCCTCATCACACGTTAGTGGAGGTGGTTATCGGCGCCGGCAGATACGGGCGGTGTTGTGACAAATGGGAGGGAAAAGCTGGCATCTGGTTGCTTCGCACCCCCCCAGCCCCCCCACCTATAATGAGGCAAGACTCACACGCTGACACACAAGCTGACAGAAGCTCCCGGACGGGTGTTGGCTACGACTTTGCTGCAGAGACAACATGTCAACACCGTTAACCACAAATAGCTGGAATCCATTTTCTATAGTGCTTGCTCTTTTTAGGGTCGGCTGGAGCCTATCCCCATCTGATCCGCTCCAGCCGCAGGGTCCACAACAGCCAATAATATCATATCCCCCCCCCCCCCCCCTCCATTAACAATCAACAAATGTGAAGTAACTCAAAGCTCCTCTGTGTTCATTTATTTAAGGGTCAATGATTCGACCTCCAAACTCCACTGATTTTGGATCAACAATTTACTCCAATTTATTGACATTATTATGTATTATGTATTATTATGTATTATGTAATATGACATACATTATTATGTGTGGTTCTGCGGTGAGAACTGTCAGGCGTCCTGGTGTCTTTAGCTCACACTTAGCAGTTCCTGCCTGCTGGAATGAAGGCTGTCGTATTTTTACTAGCTTGGTTGCTTTTATTTGACCCCTGCCTGTCAATCTTTGTTCATCTGCCTGGCAGTGATTGACATCTCTGACTGGGTTCATATTTCATTGTTCTTATGATTCCAGACTGATTACTAGTTGGTTGTTTACTTCTTTCTTCTGAACCGAAAGGCTGTGCTTGATGGCGAACAGGAGAGACAGAACATCAAATAAAGACAAATACTCGTAGCTCATCATGGTAGTTGTGAGTAATAACTGTACGTATATTCTAATAAAATAGAGCAGATATACAGAACGGGTAGATCAGGCTTTTGCAAGCATCGGAGTCTTAAATCTCTTAAATCTCTTAAATCACAAACGTGATGGATAGTCCAGTTTCTTGGCTGCTTTGTGAGACCTTGAAGCACTTTGCCTTGAACCGTCAGTCAGCCGCACTCGCCGCAACCGCAACCTCCGTTAAACCCATGACCTTTTTCGTAAACTGTACTCCTCATCTGTTGGAGCGAACACCCACCCCCGCACCCCCACCCAACCCCCCCAGCCGAGCAATCTCACCTTGTCCTGCTCTTTGTCTGGCAGCGTGGTGACAGGCCACTAATGGAGTCCTCAGGAGTGGAGAGGAACGCTAGCATCTCCATTTAGACACCTTTGCCTCCTTACTGCTGGTGTTCACCCCCCCCCCCCCCCGCCCCCACCACTTGTGATTTCTACTACTAAAAGATAAAAGACGTGTTATGATGTTTCAACTTCATGCCACCAACTTGAATTTATTTCATTCAAGTACAGTAAAGTCTCGTTATATCGATATCGGTTATATCGAAGTACTGCTTATTACGATACTATTTTCATTTCCCGGCAAATTTCTAGTCTTTTATGATATAATTAGTTCCGTTAGTACGATACCCGGTTATTATGATAATCCGGTTACTACGATGCCCTTTTCATCTCCCGCCAGCCAATTTGGTCTGCTTATATCGATACAAAAGCAGCTTAAATCAATTTTTGCTTAAGGATTTCAATACCAAAAAAGAACACGGCGAACGGCTGCTTCCAGTCAACTTTATTTTTCACACTTCCACCACCAGAGCGCAGCACACACACCGATTCCCGCACTTCCTGGTTCACAGGTCATGCTCAACCCGCCCCACATAGCTGGCCAAACACATGCCTGCAACAGAAGAACCAACTGACATAGCATACACACCTATTCCAACGAAGACACGAGCGTACAAATACATGTATTTAATAGTGTTGTATTCAGATATCTTTTTATTCTATACACACGAGAGAAACCACGAACGCAGTTGGTTCTTCTGTTGCAGGCATGTGTTTGGCCAGCTATGTGGGGCGGGTTGAGCATGACCTGTGAACCAGGAAGTGCGGGAATCGGTGTGTGTGCTGCGCTCTGGTGGTGGAAGTGTGAAAAATAAAGTTGACTGGAAGCAGCCGTTCGCCGTGTTCTTTTTTGGTATTGAAATCCTTAAGCAAAGATTGATTTAAGCTGCTCGACATTGTTCTATATGTCGAGTGCATTATTGCCCACTTTTAATGCAGTTCGGCGCAGGATTGGCTATATTGACAGTCAGTTATATCGATATTTTTTCCGACTCCCGACAATATCCATATAACGAGACTTTACTGTATTGTATTAGTCAGCCTCCATCTTGAATGCTAAAGGCTGTGATTACGTGGTTTGGATTCTAGAGAACTGAGCTAAGAAGGTCCTCCATGGGGAGCTTTGGAACTGAGCCCTCGTATTACTGTCATTGTCTGGAGGGGGACATTCAACCCCCCCCCATCCATGACAATAATTACAGGGGGCCTCGTGTCGTGCTGTTTTTAACCAAAAACAATATTCTCATATCATTGGTGTTATTGATTACTGAGTGATATTTGTACAATACATAAAAACCTTTGTTTGCATGTGGATGAGAGGCCAAAATGCATAGAAAATATTCACTCTAATAATATACAGTATGTTTATATTATTGGCAAGATGCCGAAAATGGCAGGCAACGTGTTCCAAGTCGCTGCACTCACTGAGTGCATTCAGACGATACGCAGGACTTGCCCACCAACCCGAGAAGAGACCTCACCTTAGGTTTCTGCCCTGTATTTGATAAGGAAATGTGCAAATTCAACAATTTATACTTAATATCTTAAGTGGGTCCCATATGTGAAGCAATGAGGTGGCTATTTTTATCTCTTTTTATATCTTTAAAACACACAGAAACGAGAAAAACTCATGAATTTATGTTTCACATAATGTGCAATTTCCCTTTAAGGCACTTTTTCCTAACTATGTGTGTGTGTGTGTGTGTGTGTGTGTGTGTGTGTGTGTGTGTGTGTGTATTTGAAATGAGTTGTGTGTCAATCACAGGAGTCCAGACATGGCAGGTATGTGTAATGATTATATGAGTCAGCACTGAGCTTCTCTCGGGTTTAGCATTTCATTAGTGGACCTTGGAAGTCTTTTTCAGAATATTAGATAAGAGTCAAATCCACTTCAGCTTTACTGTGATGTGAGCAAACAAACTTAATAACCCCCCCCCCCCCCCCCCCCCCCAATGTCAATTACTTCAAATTCTAACTAGGTCAAATTTTGAGTCTTTTAAATAAATGTAGATACATTTTATTTCTATTTCTTATCTATAATTCTGCATCACCTTCTTAGTTTGGGCTTTAGCTTTCACATCAAACCTGGTGGTATTATGATTATTATGCCATGATTTGAAATACTCAGATTTACCAGACACATTGGGTGGATTAGTACAAAGTATCGTGTCAGATTGGCATCGCCGATACCAGCGTCTACATCGCTCCGTTGTGGTAAATCGAGGTCCCTCACCTATGATCATGAGGTCTGGGTAGTACCCATAGGGCAAGATTGCAAGTCCAGGTAGCTGAATTAGTTACCATGTCCGACCAGAAGAAGGACTTGGGGAGGAGCTGGACTAAGGGAAGTCTAGGCCTCCTTCAAGATAGATGGATGGATGGATGGATGGATACTGTACAAACTCGTACAAAATATGCATCATTTGTGATAAATAATAGGCACCACTCAACCCCAAAACAACACAATTTATTCACGAATATATTTTTGCCAAACTGATAAATGATTTGGGATGAGTGCCTCCGCAGGGAAAAGGTCATCTCCTCCATGCAGCACTGAAGAGCAGTGATGGAGGAAGTGGAAAACACTCAGGAAACAAATCTCCCAAAGACACCTAGCATCAACATCATCGCCTACGAGGGTCGATGGCGTCTGTCATGTCTCATTTTTCCTGCTGCAATGAATCCAAAGGCTAAGAGACGTTGACCCTGAGGCGGACACTCCAGGAGTAGATATGCTCCTTCAAAAGGTTTTTGACAAGAAGTTGAGATAAGTGATTGTCGGTGTTTGTCGTTCCCTCCGGTGATGCTTGTCTTTTTTTTACATTTAAGTAGCCATCCATCACATACAAGATGGAGCATCTAACCTTTAAACGTAGGTGGCTGTGTTTCTGAAAAGGGTGCAAGAACACAATTGCACCGTAGAATAGACAGTGGAATCAGCGTTTTCCAGAGCTGGTAAATAAAATAACTACTGAAGGACTGGCGTTACAAAAGGTTACAAAGGTATCCCGTTATCCCTTTCTTTTCCTGCTGAATTGCTTCCAGACTCGACCGCAAAGAGGGAATTTCCACAAAGCAGTTATTAGTAGTCCAGGGTGTACCCCGCCTGGGATAGGCTCCAGCACCCCCCCGCGACCCTCGTGAGGATAAACGGTAGTGAATGAATGAATGTCATGAGGGACAACTGTACACTGCAACATTGATTAGCATCATCCATCCGTACCAGAAGCTCAGACTCTAACCAAAACATACTCTAACCAAATTAAATTTCCCATTCAATTCACGTTTGTGAGGACATTCCAGCATGATTAAATCATATTTTCCCACACAAATGTTCCTTCATTCACATGATGTCGATTTCTGCAAGAGTCCACATTTAACACTAGATTCCATTTTCATTGGCCAATTCCACGATTCCATCTGCAATTCTGTTCATCCGCAAATCAGACGGCCTAATAATAAATTAAGAACACTGTTGGGTTCATAATACGACAGAATGCACGTCATATTGTATGCTAAAGGGAAAATTTTGGCCTAAATTTTGTCATGTATGCTAACCGAAAACCATGCTAACCAGGGCGTACCTTAAACGAGGTTCCACTGTATTTCAAATATAATACAAATTTTCCTAAAGGGGAAATTTTGGCCTAAATTTTGTCATGTATGCTAACCGAAAACCATGCTAACCAGGGCGTACCTTAACCGAGGTTTCACTGTATTTCAAATATAATACAAATTTTCCTAAAGGGGAAATTTTGGCCTAAATTTTGTCATGTATGCTAAGCGAAAACCATGCTAACCGGGGCGTACCTTAAACGAGGTTCCACTGTATTTCAAATATAATACAAATTTTCCTAAAGGGGAAATTTCGGCCTAAATTTTGTCATGTATGCTAAGCGAAAACCATGCTAACCGGGGCGTACCTTAACCGAGGTTCCACTGTATTTCAAATATAATACAAATTTTCCTAAAGGGGAAATTTTGGCCTAAATTTTGTCATGTATGCTAAGCGAAAACCATGCTAACCAGGGCGTACCTTAAACGAGGTTCGACTGTATTTCAAATATAATACAAATTTTCCTAAAGGGGAAATTTTGGCCTAAATTTTGTCATGTATGCTAAGCGAAAACCATGCTAACCGGGGCGTACCTTAACCGAGGTTCCACTGTATTTCAAATATAATACAAATTTTCCTAAAGGGGAAATTTTGGCCTGAATTTTGTCATGTATGCTAACCGAAAACCATGCTAACCGGGGTGTACCTTAAACGAGGTTCCACTGTATTTCAAATATAATACAAATTTTCCTAAAGGGGAAATTTTGGCCTAAATTTTGTCATGTATGCTAATCGAAAACCATGCTAACCAGGGCGTACCTTAACCGAGGTTCCACTGTATTTCAAATATAATACAAATTTTCCTAAAGGGGAAATTTTGGCCTAAATTTTGTCATGTATGCTAACCGAAAACCATGCTAACCGGGGCGTACCTTAACCGAGGTTCCACTGTATTTCAAATACAAGTTTTCCCTTCAAAGTAATCCCCTGGCGTCTAAGGCAATTCCCCAGCCTTCCCTGTCATGCCTTCATGTACTCCTGGAAGGACTCTTGGTGCATGGTTTTTTTTTACACAAGTAGAGACCTCTAGGCATGAAATAGCACCCCTAAAGTCACCTTTACACTCCCATTACGTAGTTGCTACAATCTGAGCGGTTCAACAGATAGATAAGACTTGTGCTCAATAATTGTAATAATTCCAGACAGGAAGTGACATTGGGGATTCAGAGTTGACTTTTAGCTGGATGAAGTACGACCACAACAGTGGTCTGTGTTATGGTTATTATTATTATACCGTATGTTGTTATTATGTGCCTGGCAGATTTCAAACTGGCAACGAAATCTGCTGCGTGACAACTGATGGCAGTTCATCAATGTCTTGTATTGGCTTAAACGATGGTGCGTTCAAGGACCAGACAACAAAATGTGCAATCTCAACGAGCATGAAGACATACTATATATGTAAGAACTATGGTGTTGTACACAAAGTGGTGTACATATGCTGTACATTGTACCTTTTATTAACACGCATTTCTAAATTATTATCAATTTAGGGTTTGTGTTTTTTGGGCTAGTTTTGGAGGACAACAAATTTGGTCACCGTCAGCGACCGTTTGAGAGAACTTTTCAAAGTTTTTAATGGCTCCCACGAGGGGTGGGGGGGTGTAATCGCATGGTTCTCTAGACCTCACTGTGTGTGATTGTTTTTTTCTTGTGGGGATAAATATATATATATATATATACGTATAATGTTATGTTCCACCACTAACCTGCATGACAACAGCAATCAATCATACGGATACACAATGCTGATAAACGTAGCTTCATTTCGCTCCATTATAGATTGCTCCAGATAAAATGGATGATGAAAATGGTGGAAAAGATGTACAACTGCGGGCACAGTATCTATCCATGTCATTATACTCCATGCAAGTACACAATATGTACTATATTTTTCTGAGACTTAATGTACATCCAGTAATCTTTTGATGTTGTCTTTTAATTGGCTTCCAATTTTGATGGATTGCATCACCTCCATGAATTCCACCATATATGTATATATATATATATATATACCGTTTATACCATTTATAGTTTTGAGTGACAAAATGAGACCGAAGCAGTATAAAAATAGCAGTTTGCCTTTTATAAACCATGGTCCATGCCACGATGGTCACTGATGAAGGCATCAATCAAAGATACCCGTACGGCTAACCATACATTAGCTGCTGTTGGAGATTGATGACCCCCGCGGTCACCATGGATTAGCAGGAAATATGGGAGCTGGGAATATTTGCCACGCCCATTGTTACTATAGATACGCCGCTTGATGGCTGGGATTGATGGCGTTTCAGTGACTCCTTTGTCATCCTCGGGGAGATCTCAAGACATTTTGCCATCTTCTAGCTAAATAGCCACGCATTTAATGATCCTCTATGGAGGCTTACAGAGGACGCAGCAGGGTGAAGCCATATTGTTAAACTTGAAGGTAAATGTATATAAACGACAGGACCACCTGTCGTAAATAAGACTTGTTTTAGAAATCACCAAATATGATTCCTTATTTATAGATGTAGTATTTTTGTAGTTAGAGCATAGAAAATCTGTTTACAACCTTCTAAATATGTTTTTTACATCATTAGAGCCCTCTAAACGTCAAATAACACCCCTATATTGACATTTACATTTATATTGCTCAATATAGGAGCCATAATGAAAGAAAATAAGTCATTTAAGATGTAAATAAGACTTGTTTTAGAAATCACCAAATATGATTCCTTATTTATAGATGTAGTATTTCTGTAGTTAGAGCATAGAAAATCTGTTTACAACCTTCTAAATATGTTTTTTACATCATTAGAGCCCTCTAAACGTCAAATAACACCCCTATATTGACATTTACATTTATATTGCTCAATATAGGAGCCATAATGAAAGAAAATAAGTTATTTAAGACGTAAATAAGACTTGTTTTAGAAATCACCAAATATGATACCTTATTTATAAAAGTAGTATTTTTGTAGTTAGAGCATAGAAAATCTGTTTACAACCTTCTAAATATGTTTTTTTACATCATTAGAGCCCTCTAAACGTCAAATAACACCCCTATATTGACTTTTACATTTGTATTGCTCAATATAGGAGCCATAGTCAAAGAAAAAAGTCATTTAAGACGTAAATAAGACTTGTTTTAGAAATCACCAAATATGATACCTTATTTATAGATGTAGTATTTTTGTAGTTAGAGCATAGAAAATCTGTTTACAATCTTCGAAATATGTTTTTTACATCATTAGAGCCCTCTAAACATAAATTAACACCCCTATATTGACATTTACATTTATGTTGCTCAATATAGGAGCCATAATGAAAGAAAATAAGTCATTTAAGACGTAAATAAGACTTGTTTTTTGACATAAATGTGTTCCAGTGGCATGTACAGGAAATGATGTCATGAATGATGAATTGAGTTTTAACTTGACATGGATTACAGACACAGCAGTAGCTCATGTTAGGGATTATTATGCCCCCAAAAGCCTTTTGTTTCGCTCCATCAAGTCTGGTGCTTGTGTGTCTCGCCAAACATTGAAGTAACATTGCTGACACCGAATGATCAGTATAGTATTCTAGATATCGTCACAGTATCTATGAATGTGTTATGTGTGTATTTTAGTTCATTCAGACATTTTTATAAGTTTCATTTAGGCAAAAATATGTGACATTTGCTTAAGACAAATAATAAGATGTATTCCACTATGAACAGCATGATTTATTCATATCTTTCAGAAAAACTGTGATAGAGTTCATAGAGTTCACATCATAACACATCTGCTTATTCATATAGTCAGATATTCCACGTACAATCACATGTCTTGAACAATGAAAACATCTTGAGCTTTGTTTGTTTTTAATACGCAATCCCACAAGCCAATAGATAATTTTGTATTACAAACGGATCAAAAGTGCAATTAGATGCCGGCGTGTCATGGCAGTAACCGTACATAACATTCAGCCGCATCCATAAACGCTGCAGCCACACATCACACATGAAGTCTGTCAGACCTCCAACTTTTCCATCTTGTGCAACCTTCATCTTGCTGTTATTGATCCATGTTCAATTTGTATGCAGGAAGCTGACAGAACGCCAACACTTAGCTTTAATAACACAAACACGGTAAGGTGGTCCTGTCGTTAGAAGTCAGCAGGGACGGACGCCAGAGGCCGACGTAAAGGACAATGGATGCCTCACCTCCGCCCTCCTTCCCTTTCCCGCCCACACAAACACATTTGCTTTATTGGATTGAATTGCACATACTTGAACACTAGATGGCGTCTTTGGGTAAGAATCAACCAAATACTGGCCTCTTGGTCTCACAGCTGCATGATAATAATAATAATAATAATACATTTTATTTGTATAGCGCTTTTCAAGATACTCAAAGACACTTTACAAAAGAATGAAGTTGAATAGAGCAAGTAAACAGAATAAAAGACACACCAAAATACAACATTCATTGGTTAGTACACAGTTCACAAAAAAAATAAATAAAAATTAAAAAAAAAAAATGATGGCTGTGTACAGTAGTGTTTTAGAAATATGCCCTTGTTTCGTGAAATACTTCAAATTAAAGCTATATGTATTTTTATTATTAATCATATTGTATAAGTTCCTCCTGTATGACATTTCTATGTATTTTACTGTAATTATTGTAATTTATTGATTCATGTGGAAATTCATTAGACAACAGACAAATATCGACCGAGTTGTTGACAACTTTTTTGACTGAATAGGGACTCGCAGGTATTCGGTATTCACTGCCTCTAGCTAAATTAAAAAGGAAACCAGGCATGAATGATGCAACTGTTACTCTAACTGCAAGCTAGTGAGCTTGCAAGCTAACCTGTTAGCCTCAAATTAATTTCTTCTAAACATAAGAAGCCAAAATTGTACCACTTCCACACCGAATGGGAGGAGAATGTTATTTTTTTCCACTTTATCATGGTTGACCCCATGCAGTGTTAAGGTACTGTAACGTAAGGTAACATCTCATCATTGTTTTGTGTCCTTACTAGCGCCTAGCGTATACCAGCATATTACCAGGATACTACATATCACTTGTATATATTTTTTAGTTGTCTATTCATTATTAATCATATTGTATAAGTTTCTCCTGTATGACATTTCTATGTATTTTACTGTAATTATTGTATTTTATTGATTCATGTGTAAATTCATTAGACAATAGACAAATATCGACCGAGTTGTTGACAACTTTTTTGACTGAATAGGGACTCGCAGGTATTCGGTATTCACCGCCTCTAGCTAAATTAAAAAGGAAACCAGGCATGAATGATGCAACTGTTACTCTAACTGCAAGCAAGTGAGCTTGTAAGCTAACCTGTTAGCCTCAAATTAATTTCTTCTAAACATAAAAAGCCAAAATTGTACCACTTCCACACCGAATGGGAGAATGTTATTTTTTTTCAATTTCTTCTAAACATAAAAAGCCAAAATTGTACCACTTCCACACCGAATGGGAGAATGTTATTTTTTTCAATTTCTTCTAAACATAAAAAGCCAAAATTGTACCACTTCCACACCGAATGGGAGGAGAATGTTATTTTTTTTCCACTTTATCATGGTTGACTCCATGCAGTGTTAAGGTACTGTAACGTAAGGTAACATCTCATCATTGTTTTGTGTCCTTACTAGCGCCTAGCGTATACCAGCATATTACCAGGATACTACATATCACTTGTATATATTTTTTTGTTGTCTATTCATTATTAATCATATTGTATAAGTTCCTCCTGTATGACATTTCTATGTATTTTACTGTAATTATTGTAATTTATTGATTCATGTGGAAATTCATTAGACAACAGACAAATATCAATCGAGTTGTTGACAACTTTTTTGACTGAATAGGGACTTGCAGGTATTCGGTATTCACTGCCTCTAGCTAAATTAAAAAGGAAACCAGGCATGAATGATGCAACTGTTACTCTAACTGCAAGCTAGTGAGCTTGCAAGCTAACCTGTTAGCCTCAAATTAATTTCTTCTAAACATAAGAAGCCAAAATTGTACCACTTCCACACCGAATGGGAGGAGAATGTTATTTTTTTCCACTTTATCATGGTTGACTCCATGCAGTGTTAAGGTACTGTAACGTAAGGTAACATCTCATCATTGTTTTGTGTCCTTACTAGCGCCTAGCGTATACCAGCATATTACCAGGATACTACATATCACTTGTATATATTTTTTAGTTGTCTATTCATTATTAATCATATTGTATAAGTTCCTCCTGTATGACATTTCTATGTATTTTACTGTAATTATTGTATTTTATTGATTCATGTGTAAATTCATTAGACAACAGACAAATATCGACCGAGTTGTTGACAACTTTTTTGACTGAATAGGGACTCGCAGGTATTCGGTATTCACTGCCTCTAGCTAAATTAAAAAGGAAACCAGGCATGAATGATGCAACTGTTACTCTAACTGCAAGCAAGTGAGCTTGTAAGCTAACCTGTTAGCCTCAAATTAATTTCTTCTAAACATAAGAAGCCAAAATTGTACCACTTCCACACCGAATGGGAGGAGAATGTTATTTTTTTTCCACTTTATCATGGTTGACTCCATGCAGTGTTAAGGTACTGTAACGTAAGGTAACATCTTATCATTGTTTTGTGTCCTTACTAGCGCCTAGCGTATACCAGCATATTACCAGGATACTACATATCACTTGTATATATTTTTTTAGTTGTCTATTCATTATTAATCATATTGTATAAGTTCCTCTTGTATGACATTTCTATGTATTTTTGTGTAATTATTCAATTTTATTGATTCATGTGTAAATTCAGTACACAACGGACAAATATCGACCGAGTTGTTGAAAACTTTTTTGACTGAATAGGGACTCGCAGGTATTCGGTATTCACTGCCTCTAGCTAAATTAAAAAGGAAACCAGGCATGAATGATGCAACTGTTACTCTAACTGCAAGCAAGTGAGCTTGCAAGCTAACCTGTTAGCCTCAAATTAATTTCTTCTAAACATAAAAAGCCAAAATTGTACCACTTCCACACCGAATGGGAGAATGTTATTTTTTTTTCAATTTCTTCTAAACATAAAAAGCCAAAATTGTACCACTTCCACACCGAATGGGAGAATGTTATTTTTTTCAATTTCTTCTAAACATAAAAAGCCAAAATTGTACCACTTCCACACCGAATGGGAGGAGAATGTTACTTTTTTTCCACTTTATCATGGTTGACTCCATGCAGTGTTAAGGTACTGTAACGTAAGGTAACATCTCCTCATTGTTTTGTGTCCTTACTAGCGCCTAGCGTATACCAGCATATTACCAGGATACTACATATCACTTGTATATATTTTTTTGTTGTCTATTCATTATTAATCATATTGTATAAGTTCCTCCTGTATGACATTTCTATGTATTTTACTGTAATTATTGTAATTTATTGATTCATGTGGAAATTCATTAGACAACAGACAAATATCAATCGAGTTGTTGACAACTTTTTTGACTGAATAGGGACTTGCAGGTATTCGGTATTCACTGCCTCTAGCTAAATTAAAAAGGAAACCAGGCATGAATGATGCAACTGTTACTCTAACTGCAAGCTAGTGAGCTTGCAAGCTAACCTGTTAGCCTCAAATTAATTTCTTCTAAACATAAGAAGCCAAAATTGTACCACTTCCACACCGAATGGGAGGAGAATGTTATTTTTTTCCACTTTATCATGGTTGACCCCATGCAGTGTTAAGGTACTGTAACGTAAGGTAACATCTCCTCATTGTTTTGTGTCCTTACTAGCGCCTAGCGTATACCAGCATATTACCAGGATACTACATATCACTTGTATATATTTTTTTAGTTGTCTATTCATTATTAATCATATTGTATAAGTTCCTCTTGTATGACATTTCTATGTATTTTTGTGTAATTATTCAATTTTATTGATTCATGTGTAAATTCAGTACACAACGGACAAATATCGACCGAGTTGTTGAAAACTTTTTTGACTGAATAGGGACTCGCAGGTATTCGGTATTCACTGCCTCTAGCTAAATTAAAAAGGAAACCAGGCATGAATGATGCAACTGTTACTCTAACTGCAAGCAAGTGAGCTTGCAAGCTAACCTGTTAGCCTCAAATTAATTTCTTCTAAACATAAAAAGCCAAAATTGTACCACTTCCACACCGAATGGGAGAATGTTATTTTTTTTTCAATTTCTTCTAAACATAAAAAGCCAAAATTGTACCACTTCCACACCGAATGGGAGAATGTTATTTTTTTCAATTTCTTCTAAACATAAAAAGCCAAAATTGTACCACTTCCACACCGAATGGGAGGAGAATGTTACTTTTTTTCCACTTTATCATGGTTGACTCCATGCAGTGTTAAGGTACTGTAACGTAAGGTAACATCTCCTCATTGTTTTGTGTCCTTACTAGCGCCTAGCGTATACCAGCATATTACCAGGATACTACATATCACTTGTATATATTTTTTTGTTGTCTATTCATTATTAATCATATTGTATAAGTTCCTCCTGTATGACATTTCTATGTATTTTACTGTAATTATTGTAATTTATTGATTCATGTGGAAATTCATTAGACAACAGACAAATATCAATCGAGTTGTTGACAACTTTTTTGACTGAATAGGGACTTGCAGGTATTCGGTATTCACTGCCTCTAGCTAAATTAAAAAGGAAACCAGGCATGAATGATGCAACTGTTACTCTAACTGCAAGCTAGTGAGCTTGCAAGCTAACCTGTTAGCCTCAAATTAATTTCTTCTAAACATAAGAAGCCAAAATTGTACCACTTCCACACCGAATGGGAGGAGAATGTTATTTTTTTCCACTTTATCATGGTTGACCCCATGCAGTGTTAAGGTACTGTAACGTAAGGTAACATCTCATCATTGTTTTGTGT
This sequence comes from Doryrhamphus excisus, assembly GCF_030265055.1. Lineage (NCBI taxonomy): Eukaryota > Metazoa > Chordata > Actinopteri > Syngnathiformes > Syngnathidae > Doryrhamphus > Doryrhamphus excisus. Next base: position 2,198,079 of record NC_080467.1, read on the forward strand.
CCTTACTAGCGCCTAGCGTATACCAGCATATTACCAGGATACTACATATCACTTGTATTTATTTTTTAGTTGTCTATTCATTATTAATCAAATTGTATAATTATTGTATTTTATTGATTCATGTGTAAATTCACTAGACAACGGACAAATATCGACTCTTTTGACTGAATAGGGACTCGCGGGTATTTAGCTCATTCCCTTGCTGCCACTAGCTAAATTAAAAAGCAAACCAGGCATTAATGATGCAACTGTTACTCTAACTGCAAGCTAGCGAGCTTGCAAGCTAACCTGTTTATTTCTTCTAAACATAAGAAGCCAAAATTGTACCACTTCCACACCGAATGAGAGGGGAATGTTATTTTTTTCACTTTATCATGGTTGACTCCATGCAGTGTTAAGGTACTGTAACGTAAGGTAACATCTCATCATTGTTTTGTGTCCTTACTAGCGCCTAGCGTATACCAGCATATTACCAGGATACTACATATCACTTGTATATATTTTTTAGTTGTTTATTCATTATTAATCAAATTGTATAAGTTCCTCCTGTATGACATTTCTATGTATTTTTAACCTGTTTATTTCTTCTAAACATAAGAAGCCAAAATTGTACCACTTCCACACCAAATGGGAGGAGAATGTTATTTTTCCACTTTATCATGGTTGACTCCATGCAGTGTTAAGGTACTGTAACGTAAGGTAACATCTCATCATTGTTTTGTGTCCTTACTAGCGCCTAGCGTATACCAGCATATTACCAGGATACTACATATCACTTGTATATATTTTTTAGTTGTCTATTCATTATTAATCATATTGTATAAGTTCCTCCTGTATGACATTTCTATGTATTTTACTGTAATTATTGTAATTTATTGATTCATGTGGAAATTCATTAGACAACAGACAAATATCGACCGAGTTGTTGACAACTTTTTTGACTGAATAGGGACTCGCAGGTATTCGGTATTCACTGCCACTAGCTAAATTAAAAAGGAAACCAGGCATGAATGATGCAACTGTTACTCTAACTGCAAGCAAGTGAGCTTGTAAGCTAACCTGTTAGCCTCAAATTAATTTCTTCTAAAAGAAGCCAAAATTGTACCACTTCCACACCGAATGAGAGGAGAATGTTATTTTTTTTCCACTTTATCATGGTTGACTCCATGCAGTGTTAAGGTACTGTAACGTAAGGTAACATCTCATCATTGTTTTGTGTCCTTACTAGCGCCTAGCGTATACCAGCATATTACCAGGATACTACATATCACTTGTATATATTTTTTAGTTGTCTCTTCATTATTAATCGGTAATGATAGCTGCATGGTAGCTGTGTAGTGTTTAAGAAATATGCCCTTGTTTCGTGAGATACTTCAAATTAAATTGTATATATTTTTATGCTTAAAGGCTTAGCTAGATTGCATCGTAAACAAATGGAATGATCATACATTTCCAAAACAGGGAAAAAAAGTGTGATGATATCATAAGACACTTTCTACAAGCCTTCCTCCAAAACAATAATCATCCCCTCTTGTGTTATAGTAAACCTGCCAAGTGTGTAATACTGCGTCTTGGTGACAGTAAAGCAAGTCAAGCATCCTGGGGAAATAAAAGTGCGGGCAGTGTGCCACCCAGTGGTGCCACCCAGTGGTTCCACCCAGTGGTGCCACCCAGTGGTTCCACCCAGTGGTGCCACCCAGTGGTGCCACCCAGTGGTTCCACCCAGTGGTTCCACCCAGTGGTTCCACACGTCCTCCTTTTTAGCTCACTACCACATAATAGAGTAATTACTGGCCACAGACATGTTGGGGTTTCACACAAGACAAGAACCCAAGTCTGTGGTATCCTGTATAGGAATACTTAGTACTTAGTATATACTTTTCACGGCCACTTATATGACCAAAAAACACAATGGATGACTTTACAAAACACGTTCTCACGCTCCTTTCCACGGACTTACTCCTCGGGAGATGAGACAAGACTTCCGGAAAGTTTCCCTGTTGAGCCTGTTGTGTTGTTGTATTAGTTTTCCATCGCATGGCAGCTATGCTAAGATGCTAAGTGAGGCAAGACCTGTCACTCACTCCCAATCATCATGAGTGACAGGTTTTAGTTGAATACTAACGTTTGTCTTGTGATTAATGTGTGATTAACATGTAATTAACGTGTATTAATGACTTAGACATGCGAGCCAACGGGTTACCAGTTCCACACACACACTGAGGGAGCCAATCGAGGCTTTGTCTTCTATATCAGCATATTCTTCATACTCTTTTTTGTCATTTTAGCAAAGGCCCGTGTCTTTGGTCTGTATTGTGTTCACAGCTTAGTGCTTCCCAGACGTGGCGTGGGGCAATGACACTTTCTAAAAATTCAATTTTAGATGTTTTTTGTGAAATATGAGCTGGTAAAAGTCATTATGGAAATAACCAACATAATAAAAAACAAACAGCAAAAGCGAGGATCCGAGGGGGTGTGTCCCGGTGTCGGACACCAGGGCCCACAGAGGACGGGCCCACAGACGAAACCCTGGTGCTCGGACCTTTACCCGTGGGGCCACCCTAAGGTATCTCTCGTCACCTTGAATCTAGATCAGACGTCTCCCAAATGCCTTCCTGGTAAAGATGTCGGAGGCCAAGAACTGTGACCCCTCCAACCCGGACCGGATAACAAAAATGGATGAATGGATTTATTGGATTGGATTTATTGGATTGGATTTATATTCCGTTCAACTTCCAATCCCAATATTCCATAGAATTGACTTTTTCCTTTTTTCTCTCGCACATTTCAAAAGTACTGATTGACAACCCGAGTGAACACAGCCTTAGCAAAAATGTAAAAAAAAAATTTATTCCATTTGAAATTGAGCACCCAGGTTGGTGTAATTTTGTAGTCTGTGTTTGCAGTGAACACTAGAGGGCGCTGCTTACCCTGCTGATATTCAATGATGGCTAATGTACACCTAATGTACACCTAATGTACACAACATGTACTACATGAGAAAGAACACCTGAACTTTGACTTTATTGTGGCTGAGTACTTTGAATATTGTCAAAGAAAAGGAAATCAATCCAAGAAAATGTGAGAGTCATGGTTGATTGACATTTCTTCTAAAATAACATCTGCAAATAAAACGGTCACACATGCTGAAGTAAAAGACTCCATGTCTCCGTTTTAGTCAAAAAGTCAAGCATTTAATAACGATAATAACAGTAATGACAGTCATGACTGTAATGTGACACACAGGAATGGTAGGACTCCCAGACAGGACCCATTTTAAAGAGGTTCTGGTAAACAAAGTGGTGGCCCCCGTGTTGGTGGGGTCTTCTGTAAGAAAGTTGTTTTCCCAAACACAATGGCTGGAAGCGTTGGGACCACCGCAATCCACACGGAGAGCAGAGCAGACCCACAAGGAAGTGTTGTCAGGACAACTTCAAAGCAAAGGCCGTGTCAGTCAAAAGATGATTTATTTCTTTTTCCTTATTAAACGCTAACAATATGCTGACAATATGAAGCTTACAAGGCCTGGCTGGCCTGAAGGAATACAAAAGTCAAGCGTTTCGCCATCAAATGGTATTGTGCTCATGTAGTATAATGTAAAACGTAAATCAAGGGTGCTCATTAAGTCGATCGCGATCTACCGGTCGATCGCGGAGGTGGTACTGGTCGATCGCTGGTCGATCGCGGCGTGACATTAAAAAAATATCATCCCAGCATCAATGCCGTCACTTGATTGACATACAGGGCAGCCATTCAGATGACAACTGAATGTTGCCCTTCGGGCGACCAATCAAATCAAACAACGTCTCTAAGTGCAGCAGAACTTACGATGTCAGCCTATCATCCATCCCCGTTACTTGATTGACATACAGGACAACCAGTCAGATGACAACTGAATTTTGACCTTTAGGTCACCGCTCATGCGTAAACAACGATGCAAAGTGCTAAGCTAGTCGGCGAATTGCGAGATTTTAAGCCCTCGCTAAAGTTTATGGTCACTAAAATGAGTGAAGGAGCTGGACCAAGTAAAAAGGCAAAAACTGGACCAAGTAAAAAGGCAAAAACATATCACTTCCATACGGATATGGAATATTATACGGATATTATGATACGGATATTATCCATGACTGATAAACATTTGGAAGTGTGCTTGAGGCTGGCTATCAGCAGCTACTGTCCGGACTATGCATCCCTGGCTGGTTCAATTCAGTGCAAGTCATCAAAGTAAACTCAGGTAATTACAAAAAATGTTAATAGTTAATTATGTGTGTTTTGCAATATTGGCTCATTTGGTTATGTAAGGTACATCAACATACATTGTACGTACAAATAATCCTCAATACATTTGAAAATAAATAGATGTTTTGCATTTTTGTAGTGGGTAGATCATTTTGACTCGGTCATTTTAAAAGTAGCTCGCATGCTGAAAAAGTGTGAGCACCCCTGACGTAAATGTTTTACGGTTGCCAACTCCCACTAAAATAAAAAGGGGGCACTTTGTTGGCACGACCAAATGACCTCAATGTGCCTTTAATTGTGGGAAACAAATATTAATAATAATTTGATGCAAACCTGAATTTAATTTGATGCCTTCGTGGCGCTAGTCTTATGTTCATCTTGTGTAAAAAATGTGTTTACTAGCTAGCAGTTAGCAGCTAGCCGCGTGGTGTGGCAAGTACGCCACTAATGTAGTTCTTTATCATAACCATGTCAATTAAAAAAAAAAAAAAAAAATCCAAAAATTGTTACAACTATAATGATAAAAATTGTAATATTAATGATGATTATAATGCTGGTGATAATAATAACTTTTTTAATTTTTTTTAATTTTTCAGGGTTAATACTCTTGCTAGTTCTAAGGTTGGTCTTAATGCAGGGGTGTCCAAACTTTTTCTACTATGGTAAAAAATGAAAAGATGCAAATAAGAGCCACTTTGGTATTTTGTAGATATGCTAAGAAGTTAAATATATAAAAAAGATGCATTTCAGCTTTGTGATTTAGGTGAAAAATTACTTTACTAAAATTACTTGTACCTTAATAATTACTTTATCTCCAAAGCAATATTGAAAAAGTACAACTTTGTAATATTATGACTTTAAAACAAAAACATCATTCTTTAATCATAATCATTATTTTCCCTCATATTACAACATTAGGCTTGTAAAATAACAACTTTTTCTCCTAGATATCCCCCGGGCCGCACTTTGGACACCCCTGTCTTAAAGCACGTTGGGTTCTGGTCCAAGGTGTTTAAATGCTGACAGTCGTCATGCTGATTGACAGCACCATGATGAAGTTGAGCTCTAGCTATTATATTTCTTTACTCCCTACCGTGTCACGGGAAGATGAGATTCATTTGACGGACACGCTAGCGTGGTTTGATTCCCGTCAAAGCGCCATGCAACGCAACACGAGCCCAGGCAGGGGGTTAAAGGTCAAGGTGATAGGAGAGCATCCTTGACGTGGTGCCTACATAATTCTTTTTACTTGTTGTCAAATGCTGGAATCTTCTTATCTTTAGCTGTAATTCAAGGATGCAACACTGACGTGTTCGATTCCTCAAAGTAGCATAAAACGAATGCACGCCAACTGCGTTTTTTAAAGGCTGGTGGAGAAGAAAAAAACGTTCCCTCTGATGGCTGCTTGGTGACTAAATAACACAAACTCCAGGGCACCCAGCGAGCTTTTACAGGGGGGGGGGATAAGGGGAACCAGGAGTGGGGTCTTACCTTAAAAGGCAGGATCCTGAAGTCTGCTTAACCTAACGGGAGGAATGTAGTCCTCTGACCCGAATGCTGAGTGCCGGTTTAAGTTTGAAGTTTTACTGCTGTGTCACAGATACTACACCCCCGCTTTGGGTATTTGTGTATTAAACCAATGATGACATGTGGATTATTAAAGTAGTATTATAGTATTAGTACCATCAGTTCAGTACAGGAAGCGTTGTCTCAGGAGGGCATCACAAATTGCCAAAGACTCGTACCACCCAGCACACAGACTGTTTGCCCTCCTACCCTCAGGGAGGCGCTATAGGAGTTTACGGACTAGAACCACCAGGTTCAGGAACAGCTTTTTCCCAACAGCTGTCTCCTTGCTGAACTCTGCCCCCCATTGCCCACCCATTCCACTACGTACATCCCCCCGCTGACCTATACCCCCCCATCACTTCATTGCACTATTGTACTATTGCACTATTGTACATATACTATCTGTTGATTCATTGATCATACTGTTTATAATTTATATAATCTGCAATAACCATACTCTACTCTAGTCACTTCACTGCAATACTGTACATATTACTACTATTATATATTGTCATATCCATACTGTTTATAATCTGTATAATCTACAATAGCCATATTATAGTCATTTCCATACCCTAGTCACCCCATTGCAATACTGTATATATTACTGTTATTATATGTTGTCATATCCATACTGTTTATAATGTGTATAATCTACAATAGCCATATTATAGTCATTTCCATACCCTAGTCACTTCACTGCAATACTGTACATATTACTACTATTATATATTGTCATATGCATACTGTTTATAATCTGTATAATCTACAATAGCCATATTATAGTCATTTCCATACCCTAGTCACCCCATTGCAATACTGTATATATTACTGTTATTATATATTGTCATATCCATACTGTTTATAATCTGTATAATCTACAATAGCCATATTATAGTCATTTATATCCCTGTACATATCCTCACTGTATTATAGTCATAGCCTGTATAGTTTTATTTACATAGATCTGTCCATACTAATGTACTTAAAAAAATAAAAATTAATATATAATAATTTATATAATAATGATAAATAATGATAAATAATAATAATGATATCTAATATTTATATAATAATTAATTATTATAAAAATTGCACTTCTGGTTGGATGCTAACTGCATTTTGTTGCCCTGTACAAGTGACATGAGCAATAACAATAAAGTTGAATCTAATCTAATCTAATCTAATCTAATCTAATCTAATCTAATCTAATCTAATCAGTTTACTCTGGCTTGTACAGCTTTCCTACCTTGAAGGCCCTGAAGGTTCTTTGGCACCATCACCACATCTACTGTAGCTAACTGATGACAAGCACCAGGAGCAGCTCGGGGTTCAGTGCCTTGCCCACTGGCACGGTCGCGGGAGGACGGAGAATTGAGACGGAGAACACACGCAACGACATTTCGTTGGCAATTTGACTGCTGTGTTATTGTGCAATGACAATACAGAAAGTCTATGACTCCATGATCTACATACAAACACTCACCTAGCACAATCAAAGTTGCCCAACACTGAAGCATGACTCGTGGAAAATGACTGGGAGACACAGAGACAATGGCGTTGGTTTCCCACTCGCACCAACAATCCAATCCAATCCAATCCACTTTATTTATATAGCACATTTTATAAACAGAGTTTCCAAAGTGCTGCACAGACGAGTAAAAATAAAAAGTAATAATCCAAAACTAAAAGAGCATTTAAGAAATAAAATAATAAAATAGATATTAAAATATTAAAAACAAGAAACAAAGCAATAAAAGTATAAAAAATAAAACCAATTACAATAAAAACAAAGAACTAAAAGACACAGGACCATACGACTCACTCCGAGTTAAAAGCCAAAGAATAAAAGTGGCTTTTAAGACGAGACTTAAAGCTTTCGATATTGGGGGCCTTTTTTACTTGGGAGGGCAGAGAGTTCCATCGTTTGGGGCCAACCACAGAAAAGGCTCGGTCCCCCCTGGTCTTAAGTCTCGTCTTGGGCACCACAAGTCGGAGCTGGCCCTCGGACCTCAGTGACCGAGCTGGAGAGTAAACTTGGATGAGGTCCGAGATGTATTTGGGGGGGGCAGCCCATTCAACGCCTTAAAAACAAACAATCAAATCTTAAAATCAATCCTAAAACGAACAGGCAACCAATGAAGGGAGGCCAGAATTGGGGTGATGTGCTCCCCCTTTTTGGTTCCTGTTAAAAGCCGTGCCGTAGAGTTCTGGACTAACTGTAAGCGGGAGAGAGACTTTTGGCTAATTCCAGAGTAAAGTGCATTACAGTAGTCCAGACGTGATGAAATAAAAGCGTGCATGACTTGCTCAAAGTGTTGCAAAGATAAAAAAGATTTAATTTTAGATAAAAGCCGAAGATGATAAAAACAGGATTTTATAACTGCATTAATTTGTTTGTTGAGTTTAAAATCACCATCTATTATGACGCCAAGGCTGGTGGCTGAGGGACGAATGTTGTTTTGGAGGGGACCGAAGTCTATAGGGGGGCCTTTATAGTTGAGGAGGATAGCTTCGGTCTTCTCCTCGTTAAGCATTAACACACGTTTGACATTCCGGGTACACAAGCTTAAGTTTCACTTTCTAAAGGGCGTGGCCACGTTTTACAGTCTGGCACATCCTCGAGCTTCCTTATACGAGAAGGCTAATTCCAAAACAACGACTTTAGCGTGAGGTTGTCCTACTTCTGCTTTGACTCTACTAGCATGGCGCCGTGGCTAAATACGTCTGCCTTCTGTCATCCAGCTACTCTGGTGCCTCCGAGGTGACGCTGCCGTGTTTAGCTATCGCCCTCCTTCACGCAGCCCTCACGTGCTGGAGATACAAACGCCCATCTCCACGGTTACGGTCAGACAAACAACAGTCAACAGTGCAATGAAACCAAACTATGCCTAGCTGGACTGTTCTCCATGAGGTTCCTTGCATCTGCGTTCCATCAACGACTACCAACTCCTACTCTTGCTTTCCTTTCTCAGCCCTGAGAGGAAGCCTGCTCTCTTCTTCTCTACACCTTTGTTGTCTTTGGACAGGAAGCTCCATCGCCGCTCTGCTGCTTCATGGTATAGAAGTAGTGGTAGATATCACCACACCTTTGTTGTCTTTGGACAGGAAGCTCCATCGCCGCTTCATCGTATAGAAGTAGTGGTAGATATCACCACACCTTTGTTGTCTTTGGACAGGAAGCTCCATCGCCGCTTCATCGTATAGAAGTAGTGGTAGATATCACCACACCTTTGTTGTCTTTGGACAGGAAGCTCCATCACCGCTCTGCTGCTTCATGGTATAGAAGTAGTGGTAGATATCACGACACCTTTGTTGTCTTTGGACAGGAAGCTCCATCGCTGCTTCATGGTATAGAAGTAGTGGTAGATATCACCACACCTTTGTTGTCTTTGGACAGGAAGCTCCATCGTTGCTTCATGGTATAGAAGTAGTGGTAGATATCATCACACCTTTGTTGTCTTTGGACAGGAAGCTCCATCACCGCTCTGCTGCTTCATGGTATAGAAGTAGTGGTAGATATCACCACACCTTTGTTGTCTTTGGACAGGAAGCTCCATCGCTGCTCTGCTGCTTCATGGTATAGAAGTAGTGGTAGATATCACCACACATTTGTTGTCTTTGGACAGGAAGCTCCATCGCCGCTCTGCTGCTTCATCGTGTAGAAGTAGTGGTAGATATCACCACACCTTTGTTGTCTTTGGACAGGAAGCTCCATCGCTGCTCTACTGCTTCATGGTATAGAAGTAGTGGTAGATATCACCACACCTTTGTTGTCTTTGGACAGGAAGCTCCATCGTTGCTCTGCTGCTTCATCGTATAGAAGTAGTGGTAGATATCACGACACCTTTGTTGTCTTTGGACAGGACGCTCCATCCCTGCTCTGCTGCTTCATGGTATAGAAGTAGTGGTAGATATCACGACACCTTCACATTCATAGCTTCTCATGGAAGAGCTTCTTGACACACACTCACATAGCACAATCGGGCTTGCGCAACACGTGACTCAGTCACACAAGCTTAACCGTCACGTCTACACAAACTTGACATTGTTTTCCTACGGGAACATTTGCTTTGGTTTGAGTCTGTTTTGGTTTGAGTCAGACTTTCTGAGACGGATTCATGACTTTAACCAAGGCATCAGTCTAATTATTTTTTGGTCAATTTAATAATGGTAAAAATGCTTAATTTCCATTAAAAAAAACATCTCCAAAATAGACTAACTAACTAAGTACATGATGTGTTTGGGATGCCATTTTGTATGTTTGATTCCGCCTCATCGGTCTTTCACAGTTAAAGTACCCGTGAGCAGTCTGATGTGTGAGACGCGTCCTTCAGGATGTGAAAGACAGTGTGCACATTATGGACCTCCGTTCTGAAGCTTGGGTGGAAATATTTGCTCGTGTTTTTTTTTTTTGCTACTTAGCTATGCTTTCTTTGGCTCCTGTGGTCCTTGGCCTGCAGCTTAGTGACGACTTTACATCAGACCAGGACCATGAAGCACTGAATCTCTGCTTTGTTGGACCAGTGCACATGAAATGTTCTTAATCGGTCCAGAACTTAATGACTAAAGACTAAAGGTTGATTACTTTGATCTTTTTTCTGGACTTTCTAGATTATGGAAGTCATCCATAATCCTTAAATGAGACATGAACACACGTCTTTGACCTTTCTGTGCCCTCTAAAGATATCAAATGAGATAACACAGAGACAGCTCAGTACTGCCCGTGATGGGACACACACCCCTTGTTGGAGACCGCCTACAAAGACCGCCATTAAAACACTTCCAAAAACCTCCAACAAGGTTTCATTGTTTTACGTTCAGTGGTGTGAAAAAGTGTTTGCCCCCGTGCTGAGGTCTTATTTTTTTGGCATATTTATCAGACATAAATGTTTCAAATCATCAAATGAATGTAAATATTAGTCAATGACAACACAACTGAATACAAAATATATTTTTAAAAATGAAACCCAATCTGACTAATTGAGTTCTATCAGCCTGAGAAGGTTCTAAAACCGCTTCCAAAGTTTTGGGTCTTCAAGGAACCAGAACGAGAGCCATTATCCACAAATGGTGAAAACATGGAGGAATGATGAACCTTCCCAGGAGTGGCCAGCCAACCCAAATTACCCCCGGAGCGTAGTGACGACTCATCCAAGAATTCCCAATGACCCCACAACAACATCCGAAGAACTGCAGGCCTCAGTCGCATCAGTTAAGGTCGCTGTTCATGACTCTGAAGACACTGCGCAAAAACGGCCTGCATGGCAGGGTTCCAAGACCAAAACCACTGTTGAACAAAAAGAACATTACGGCTCGTCTCAATTTTGCCAGAAAACATTTTGATAATCTCCGAGACCTTTGGGGAAATACTCTGTGGTCTGACGAGACAAAAGTAGAATTTTTGGAAGATGGTCTCCCGTTTCATCTGGCATAAAAGTAATGCTGTGTTTCACAAAAAGATCATAAAAAACAGTAAAAAGACCTTAAAAAGTTGGTTTCTGTGGGAAAATGTGGCTAAATGACAACAATTCGGCAAAGATGAGTGGGCCCAAATTCTGTAAGAGACTCATTGCAAGTTATCACAAACGTTTGATTGCGGTTACAACCGGAGGTGGCCCAAAGGTTTTAGGGGGCAATCACTTTTTCACCATGTATTTTGGACTTTATAAGCATTAGTCCAACTTCCATCCTGGGAATTTCATTCCTGGGCCCTACGACTTCCCATAGCAACCTAGAAACAAACATCAACTTTTCCGAAGTCCAAAATAAAAACGCTTTCATCCACTCTCCAAAAACATGAACGCAAATACTACGTGTTTTTTGTTTGTGGAAGGTAAAGGTTGGAAAATTCCAAGTTCACCGGTCTCCAAGCTGCGGTCTCTGACGATGTGTAATTCTATTTAGCATTTAGCTTGTCTGAATGAAGTCTTTATTGACTCCGGTGAATCACACCGGGATTATTTTGTTGCTAAGCATTTGGTCACAGTTTCCTCGACTCTGTTGAAACCTGAATATCGGCTGCACGGCCATAAAACAGGGAGGCGTTGTTCCCACTCAAACATATGTCCAATATTTGGACTGGATTTCAGAAAGGATCGGTATTTCCTGGTATTTTGTGTCCAAAGATCTCTGGCATCTCCACAGACATTTTTTTCTGAAGGTATTACGCAACATGCTACGGCGCTGCGGCAACCGTTTGTGTTTGAAACACGAGGAAGTTCGCTCGGGGTCCTTCGGAAGAAGGCTGTCATCAAGACGCTGATGTTCCATCGCCCGTGTAAGAATAGTAATTACCTTGACAGCAAAGGTTCTCATTACTCAAGCATGCCTCCTCAAACCTTTGTGATGCTAACGTTGGGATTTTCCAGCGACTGGGACTGTCATTTGGGATCACCTTGGTCGTTTGGGATCACCTTGGCTTTCATTGTAACATCTGCTTCCATGCCTGCTCGGGATGCCTTGCATGAGCTGCTTGTGGTTGTTCATGGATATCAGGATCCACGTTGGCCGGGTCAATGACCGTAGAGGAATGTCCATCCATGCCTTTTCTATGCCGCTTATCCTTACTGGGGTCACGGGGGCATCCCAGCTGGTTCTGGGCGAGAGACGGGGTACAATTGGACTGGTGGTCAGCCAATCACAGGGCACATTTAGACAAACAACCATTCATCAAGCTAATTGGGATGTGGAAGGAAACTGGAGTATCTGGAGATAAGTCATGGACACACCAGGAAAGCACAGTGTTGTTTGGTTAGTTTGGTTAGTTTGAGTTGGTTGGTTTGGTTAGTTTGATTTGTTTGGTTAGTTTGGTTAGTTTGGTTTGGTTAGTTTGGTTTGTTTGGTTAGTTTGGTTTGTTTGGTTAGTTTGGTTTGGTTTGGTTTGGTTGGTTGGTTTGTTTGGTTTGGTTGGTTAGTTTGGTTTGGTTGGTTTGTTTGGTTTGGTTGGTTAGTTTGGTTTGTTTGGTTGGTTGGTTTGGTTGGTTTGGTTGGTTGGTTTGGTTGGTTAGTTTGGTTTGGTTGATTTGGTTTGTTTGGTTTGTTTGGTTGGTTTGGTTAGTTTGGTTGGTTTGTGTGGTTAGTTTGGTTTGGTTGATTTGGTTTGTTTGGTTCCGTACATTCTAGCTGATGGATACTATGACTAGACCAAGACCCCCCCCCCCCCCCCCCTCCTTCCCTCCCAACAGCTGATTTACGTCTGGTCCAGGACACTTGTGCTCTGTGGCTGGAATGCGGAGAATGCCAAAGACCCCTCCTCTGCAAGTCCCCTCCGCATGCAAACAAATGGTCCAGGCGCCTGGCGAAGACCCCACCAGTGCTCCCACCCATGCTCCCACCAGTGCTCCCACCAGTGCTCCCACTGCAGGGCAGGGAGGCAGAATGTCAGGAATGTCAGAGGATAGAAAATAAATCCCGTCGGTCCTTTCGGTCAAGCTGTACTTCTTTCCCCTTTTGGTATGTTTCGAATTTCCCTTTTTACGTCACACTTTTGGTTCACGCTCCGTACTGGTCTATGTCTGCATTGGGAAAGATGAAAATATTACAATTATTTGGAAACTACATGTTTGTTTTTTGGCCTGGGAGTGCCTTTTTATTTTTAAGAAAGTGATGAAAAGTAGGTTAGGTTAATTGGCGACTACAAATGAATGAATGAATGAATGTTAGCTTATATATAGAAGTTCTTGGAGCGAGAACCAGAGAAGGTTAAATGCAGTAAAGCAGTGAAACGGGAAGGTTGACAGCTATGCTATGCTATGCTATGCTATGCTATGCTATGCTATGCTATGCTATGCTATGCTATGCTATGCTATGCTATGCTATGCTAACATTCGCAGCAAAAGAAGAGGCACAATCAGACAAAAACATTTTATTTGTGTTACAATTCCAAAACACAAATATGCATAGTGTTCTATCATAAAAAAAGCCAATAGTGCTTTATTTAACACAAACAAACAAACAAACACCGACAGTGTTTGACACGCGAATCTGTGTAAAAAAAAAAAAAAGAATATTGCGTGTAAGTCCGTGAAAGAGCAGTTATGTAGAATATGTAAATGAAAGGCACAATGGAGTAAGTCTGAAGTACGTGCATATGAATATGAACATGCCGGCATGGCCAAAAAATAAAACTAAATCAAAGTAAAAACACTCCATAGAAGCCAGAATAGTTACAGTATATGTTTTGATCATAAAAACAATCATAATAATAAAACCTGATTGCCCCCCCTCTCTAGTCTGAGTCCTGGAATTTGATCATACGACCCCCCCCTTTCAAGGCCTGCTCTTCACTGCGGGTTTATCCATGATGTTGAGCACATCATCCATGATGGATGGGCCCAGATCCAGTTCCAGAGAGAGCAGCGACCCCGTGATCCGGGTGAGCGACTCCCGCGATGGGCTCTTCTCAAAGTCAAAATCACAGTTGCGGCCCTCGTCCACGCCGCTGTCCCTGTCCGCCCACTCGCCGTGGCACTCGGAGAGCTCCTTGAGCTCCAAGTTGATGTTGTTGCTGAAATGTCCCAGAAGGTGGCTCTTGTTGAGATAACTTTTGTCGTGGTAGAGTTTGGTTTCCAAACTTTCCAAACTGTCGCTGCTCGTGTTGCTGTGGAGGCTTCCGTTAGCTTTGTAGCTCGTGTTGCTGTGGAGGCTTCCGTTAGCTTTGTAGCTCGTGTTGCTTTGAAGGCTTCCGTTAGCTTTGTAGCTCGTGTTGCTGTGGCCGTTGATGTAGCAGCTGGATGGTTTTTCCGTGTTGGCTTTACAGTCGGGCTTTGTGCTCTGCAGGAGGTCCAGCAGGACGTCCGGCTTTAACTGGACATTTCTCTCGTTGCTGCCCAAGCTGTCGATTGCGTGCAACAAAGTGTCCATCGCCACGTCCTCAACGCTGCCCATTTTCTGGGGGGTTGTCGGGTCTGTCGTGTCCCCCAACGGCTCCGGCGGCATGGAGAACACCGCAGAAGAAACAAGTGGGAGGGTCAGCGCCTGACAGCCGCCGATGCTCGGGAGGGAGATGGCGTTCTTGAGAACAGGAGATGGCGTCTCCACAAAGGAAGCGTCGCCTGCGCTGTTTGCTCGAAGGAACTCACTTTGAACTCCGTACTGAGCTTGGAACTCCACCTTCCCGGGTAGGAGCTCATACTTGCCCTGGAGGAAGGACATGTCTCCAAAGGCGTCCCTGTGCCCCCCTCTGCCGATGTGGATGGTGTGGCGAAAGTCGCCAAGCGGCGGACTGATCATGTCCGGGGACAAAATATCCCGCAGGCGGCATTTCTTCCCCTTCTTGCTGTTGGTGGGTTTCAGGTAGATGGGCGCCTTAGCTGGCATGGCTGGGGCTGCAGTTGGAGTCTACAACTTGTGGATGAAGATCCCCTGGGACGGGCTGGAGTTACATTCTGGGAATGATGTCATCCATGCAGGTATCACTCATGCGTCTCAACGGCTGCAGCGTGGATTCCAGGGAGGATGCTGGTTGTCTGAAATCAAAGACGAGAAGGTCAAAGGAAGCATTTTATTCCTCATCCAGGAACCCAACAATTTGACATTTCTTGGAACAACCATTCCCACTCACATTCATACCTATGGACAATTTGGAGTGGCTAATTAACCTAGCATGTTTTTGGAATGTGGGAGGAAACCAACCAAGCACGGGGAGAACATGCAAACTCCACACAGAGATGGCCCAGGGAACGGTTGTTTGTCTATATGTGCCCTGGGATTGGCTGGCCACCAGTCCAGGGTGGACACCGCCTCTCCCCCCAAGACAGCTGGGATAGGCTCCAGCATGCCTGCCACCCTTGTGAGTATAAGCGGTAGAAAATGGATGGATCTTCAAACCAATGATCTGAGTTGGTCTACACTGTCGGTGTGCTAATGTGGAACAGCTGGCCTTGGGGGGGGGGGGGGGGGGCGATGGTACGGGGGGCTTTAATAAGATCAGCGGAGGGCACCCTACTTTCGGAGAGAGCTACAAGATGGTCCAGAGCGAAGGAAAGGGTCCAAGGATTTGAGTCCTTCCAATCAGATTAGAAGTGGATTTTCAGAAAGAAGGTGATGCAGATTGGGAAGTGATTTGGATTTAAACAAGATCAAGACGGACTTGAAATGAAAAGGCCGTCACGGCGAGACAACATCAGTAAAGGGAAGTGAATTTGATGAAGATTCCTGATTGCTTGCTGCCTTCTGGGAGATTTTTCCATGACAAACAAGCAGGGAATGTCACCACAAGCTTAGTGGGATCAACTCCTTAAAACGGCTGAGAGGACACTTGGTTGGGCTGATGGACTGAGACGTTGTTAAGACAAAGACAAAACACACACACACACACACACACACACACACTCTGTATGGTGTGTATGGTGTGTGTGTGTGTGAGATGAGCGGCAATCGGGAAGCGAGAGCTTGCCCATTTATGGGCATCTACTTTTGATGTCTGTCAGAAGTGACCATTGACAATACTCCACGGAAAAGCAGTTACCAGAAAACACAAGAGTACTTCAACAAATACTCCACAGAGGCATACTGGTTGAGCCTAGAACCGTTTGACCATCACTTGTAGATGTTTCATATCCATATATAAATTAAAGTCCATCATAAAGCTATGACCAGGCCAGTGTTCTGGAGCATCAGTGAGGCGTCCATCAGGGTTCTTGTGGCTAAGAGCATTTTTAAAAGCACACCATGTATTAGAGCAGGGGTGCTCATTAAGTCGATCGCGAGCTACCGGTCGATCGCGGAGGTGGTACTGGTCGATCGCTGGTCGATCGCGGCGTGGCATAAAAAAAATATCATCCCAGCATCAATGCCGTCACTTGATTGATATACAGGGCAGCCATTCAGATGACAACTGAATGTTGCCCTTCGGGCGACCAATCAAATCAAACAACGTCTCTAAGTGCAGCAGAACTTACGATGTCAGCCTATCATCCATCCCCGTTACTTGATTGACATACAGGACAACCAGTCAGATGACAACTGAATTTTGACCTTTAGGTCACCGCTCATGCGTAAACAACGATGCAAAGTGCTAAGCTAGTCGGCGAATTGCGAGATTTTAAGCCCTCGCTAAAGTTTATGGTCACTAAAATGAGTGAAGGAGCTGGACCAAGTAAAAAGGCAAAAACTGGACCAAGTAAAAAGGCAAAAAACATATCACTTCCATACGGATATGGAATATTATACGGATATTGTGATATGGATATTATCCATGACTGATAAACATTTGGAAGTGTGCTTGAGGCTGGCTATCAGCAGCTACTGTCCGGACTATGCATCCCTGGCTGGTTCAATTCAGTGCAAGTCATCAAAGTAAACTCAGGTAATTACAAAAAATGTTAATAGTTAATTATGTGTGTTTTGCAATATTGGCTCATTTGGTTATGTAAGGTACATCAACATACATTGTACGTACAAATAATCCTCAATACATTTGAAAATAAATAGATGTTTTGCATTTTTGTAGTGGGTAGATCATTTTGACTCGCTCATTTTAAAAGTAGCTCGCATGCTGAAAAAGTGTGAGCACCCCTGTATTAGAGTGTATTAGAGCACGTTAGGCCATGTCCACCTTAACACCTTAATTATGGTACGTTTGAACAAATACTGCCCAAAATAGCTTCAGAGTGTGTGTACACTCGGGTAAAACTGTTTTTTTTTTGCAAATGTGTAACATAATCTTGTGTTATTGGCTTGTGGGATTGCGTATTAAAAACAAACAAAGCTCAAGATGTTTTCATTGTTCAAGACATGTGATTGTACGTGGAATATCTGACTATATGACTAAGCAGATGTGTTATGATGTGTCACCAAGTCGCTTGTGATTTGGTTGGCCAAAAAGTGCCTGATATTTGTTTTTACTCCTCTTGTGGAATGGAGACCTTTTGGGGGAAATTTATATCTTTGAAAATACGACCCTTGCCACTTGTGATGAACTCTATCACAGTTTTTCTCAAAGATATGAATAAATCATGCTGTTAATAGTGGAATACATCTTATTATTTGTCTTAAGCAAATGTCACATATTTTTGCCTAAATGAAACTTATAAAAATGTCTGAATGAACTAAAATACACACATAACGCATTCATAGACGCTGTGACGATATCTAGAATACTATACCGATCATTCGGTGTCAGCAATGTTACTTCAATGTTTGGCGAGACACACAAGCACCAGACTTGATGGAGCGAAACAAAAGGCTTTTGGGGCATAATAATCCCTAACATGAGCTACTGCTGTGTCTGTAATCCATGTCAAGTTAAAACTCAATTCATCATTCATGACATCATTTCCTGTACATGCCACTGGAACACATTTATGTCAAAAAAACAAGTCTTATTTACGTCTTAAATGACTTATTTTTTTTCATTATGGCTCCTATATTGAGCAATATAAATGTAAATGTCAATATAGGGGTGTTATTTGACGTTTAGAGGGCTCTAATGATGTAAAAAACATATTTAGAAGGTTGTAAACAGATTTTCTACGCTCTAACTACAAAAATACTACATCTATAAATAAGGAATCATATTTGGGGATTTCTAAAACAAGTCTTATTTACGTCTTAAATAACTTATTTTCTTTCATTATGGCTCCTATATTGAGCAATACAAATGTAAAAGTCAATATAGGGGTGTTATTTGACGTTTAGAGGGCTCTAATGATGTTAAAAACATATTTAGAAGGTTGTAAACATATTTTCTATGCTCTAACTACAAAAATACTACATCTATAAATAAGGAATCCCATTTAGTGATTTCTGAAACAAGTCTTATTTACGTCTTAAATTACCTTTTTCTTTGATTATGGCTCCTATATTGAGCAATACAAATGTAAAAGTCAATATAGGGGTGTTATTTGATGTTTAGAGGGCTCTAATGATGTTAAAAACATATTTAGAAGGTTGTAAACAGATTTTCTATGCTCTAACTGCAAAAATACTACATCTATAAATAAGGAATCATATTTGGTGATTTCTGAAACGAGTCTTATTTACGTCTTAAATGACTTTTTTCTTTGATTATGGCTCCTATATTGAGCAATACAAATATAAAAGTCAATATAGGGGTGTTATTTGATGTTTAGAGGGCTCTAATGATGTAAAAAAAACATATTTAGAAGGTTGTAAACAGATTTTCTATGCTCTAACTACAAAAATACTACATCTATAAATAAGGAATCACATATGGTGATTTCTGAAACAAGTCTTATTTACGTCTTAAATGACTTTTTTCTTTGATTATGGCTCCTATATTGAGCAATACAAATGTAAAAGCCAATATAGGGGTGTTATTTGATGTTTAGAGGGCTCTAATGATGACATATTTAGAAGGTTGTAAAGAGATTTTCTACACTCTGACTACAAAAATACTACATTTATAAATAAGGAATCACATTTGGTGATTTCTAAAACGAGTCTTATTTACGTCTTAAATGACTTTTTTCTTTGACTATGGCTCCTATATTGAGCAATACAAATGTAAATGTCAATATAGGGGTGTTATTTGACGTTTAGAGGGCTCTAATGATGTAAAAAAACATATTTAGAAGGTTGTAAACAGATTTTCTACGCTCTAACTACAAAAATACTACATCTATAAATAAGGAATCACATTTGGTGTTTTCTAAAACGAGTCTTATTTACGTCTTAAATGACTTTTTTCTTTCATTATGGCTCCTATATTGAGCAATACAAAGGTAAAAGTCAATATAGGGGTGTTATGTGATGTTTAGAGGGCTCTAATGATGTTAAAAACATATTTAGAAGGTTGTAAACAGATTTTCTACACTCTAACTACAAAAATACTACATTTATAAATAAGGAATCACATTTGGTGTTTTCTAAAACGAGTCTTATTTACGTCTTAAATGACTTTTTTCTTTAATTATGGCTCCTATATTGAGCAATACAAATGTAAAAGTCAATATAGGGGTGTTATTTGATGTTTAGAGGGCTCTAATGATGACATATTTAGAAGGTTGTAAACAGATTTTCTACACTCTAACTACAAAAATACTACATTTATAAATAAAGAATCACATTTGGTGATTTCTAAAACAAGTCTTATTTACGTCTTAAATGACTTTTTTCTTTAATTATGGCTCCTATATTAAGCAATACAAAGGTAAAAGTCAATATAGGGGTGTTATGTGATGTTTAGAGGGCTCTAATGATGTTAAAAACATATTTAGAAGGTTGTAAACAGATTTTCTACGGTCTAACTACAAAAATACTACATCTATAAATAAGGAATCATATTTGGTGTTTTCTAAAACAAGTCTTATTTACGTCTTAAATGACTTTTTTCTTTGACTATGGCTCCTATATTGAGCAATACAAATGTAAATGTCAATATAGGGGTGTTATTTGACGTTTAGAGGGCTCTAATGATGTTAAAAACATATTTAGAAGGTTGTAAACAGATTTTCTACGCTCTAACTACAAAAATACTACATCTATAAATAAGGAATCATATTTGGTGATTTCTGAAACAAGTCTTATTTACGTCTTAAATGACTTTTTTCTTTGACTATGGCTCCTATATTGAGCAATACAAATGTAAAAGCCAATATAGGGGTGCTATTTGATGTTTAGAGGGCTCTAATGATGACATATTTAGAAGGTTGTAAACAGATTTTCTGCTCTAACTACAAAAATACTACATCTATAAATAAGGAATCACATTTGGGGATTTCTAAAAGTATTACATTATTTATGATATGCTTTATTGCTTTCCTGTTTAGAAGTAACTTTGGTGATATGGAGCCAACCCAAGTATTTCACACCATGCTATTTTTTCTTCCTCTATAAGCGCTCCTCGTCCTAAATCACGTGTGACCTTGACAGCTGATTGTGGGTGCAGTACAAGGGTACCACGGATATGGAGTACTACACTCCGGAAGCCAAACACACGCTGCAATCCAAAAATGGGAGCACTTCCATCCATGCTTGCTATCAAACCTCACTGGCCCTGGTCAAGAGCCTTGACCTATACCCCTTCCAACACCTGTGGGATTAGCTGAAGCCCAACAAATGGGACTTTGGATCAGGAAAACATTTTCCAACATTCCAAATGTAGGAATCCTCCCCAAAAGAGTTGAGTCTGTGAAGCTGATAATAATAATAATAATAATAATAATAATAATAATAATAATAATAATAATAATAATCTGTACACAGCATACCTCAGGATTACCAGGATTACAGGTAAAATGTCGTGGCCTGCATGAACCTACCATGGAACTCTGACAGGGAGATCATCTCCCAGTGCATCCCAGCCGAGGTGAACATTTGTGGCCTGTGAGAAGTCAGCTGGTGGTGCCAAAGTCGGACGCTTGGACCTTCACGTCAGGAAGCTCGCGGGTTTAAATAACAAAGGAGCGATGAGAGGAATTCCAGACGCCACCCGCCAATAGCATGAACAAAACAATCCCGCCGCTTTTGGCTGCCGCCGCCGACCCCGCCCACGCCCGCCTGAGGTGTGTCGAGGCGAAACTGAGCTCCCTCAAGATGATTCACAAGAATCACAGCGCCGCCAGTCAAACTTGTTCTGGATCAACAACAACAGTTCCAGGTACGGAGAAGGGCTCAACGTTTGCAGATCGAATTAATCTAAAATTAATCTATCTAAGTCAGCGCTTGGTGCTTGTCCAAACGGGGGGGGGCTGTGGCACGTGGTGACCCGTCTGAGCCCGGCAGCCGCCACAACAGAATGCGGTCATGGCTTTCTTTTACACCTCTGTGGAAGTGGGACATGATACCCCCCCCCCATAAATACACTTAGCCATCCAGTAAGATGGGTCGGCATCTATCCGTGTTGGCATGGAATGACCTGGAGCAGATCCAGACTCTTTAAATACGCAGCTTTGCCTCATCAGTCCCGCTCAGGGACTTAGTAATTCGTGTGGGGGCAGCATGAGGAGCCGGGTGAGGAAAGGTTTTGCTATTTGGGAATTGGGCATTGGGGGGGCCGGTCACGTGCCATGCAATTGGGTCAGTGTATTATAAGCGGAGCGAGCAGTGCCAACATTGCAGTTTGTGGCACCATGCTGAGCTTGAAGGGCAGCTGTTGTCAATGTGAGACGCATGTGACCCCCCCCCCGCCCCCCCATTTGCCTCACATAGAAATGATAGGCGCCCTAAATAGTCCCACTCAAGGTGGGATTACTCTTGATCAGAATAGCTACATGATAACATCATCATCATCATAGACTCTTATAGAACAATCCAACAAAGTAAGTCCAACTAAAGAGTGGAAGTGGAAGAAGTTACCATTTGTAGCATTTTAGCATGGAACCATCAACCGTTCAACACAATTAAATTGAAGAAATAACTGATATCTCTGAACCTCCGTTTTGAAACAAACCAGTTTTTGTATGGTTATGGTTTATTTCCAACATGCAGTTCACTTTGTTCACTTCCTGTATTCATCCATCCATTTTCCGTGCCGCCTTTCCTTACAAGGGTTATGCTGGAGCCTATCCCAGCTGTCTTGGGGCCAGAGGCGGGGTCCACCCTGGACTGGTGGCCAGCCAATCACAGGGCACATATAGACAAACAACCATTCATATCACCTTCATGTATTCATAACGTATTAGTTTACTAGTTGTATTATTCCTACATACAATAAAAACTATTGTGTATGATTAGTTTTTTTATGTTGCCACATTGCTTATTTATTCATCCGTCTTCTACCAAACACCAATTATTGCAATGCTTAGTTTACATCATCTAATAATCCCTCGTTTATCATGGTTAATTGGCTCCAAGCCCACAGTGATAAGTGAATTTCAGGATAAACCGAATATTTGAGATTTATAGTTAGAACATAAAATCCCGTTTATGACTTTCTAAATATGTTTTTAACATTATGGAGCCCTCCAAACATCCAGTAAGACATAAATAAGATTTGTGAAGCGTGTGTTCCAGTGCCAGGGACAGGAAGTGCCCTACAGGAAGTGCCACAGTTGAGGGTTCCGATAAGAGGCTGTTTTTCCGGCAATGAAAATCTGTTGCTTGTGTGTCTCACCCGACATTACAGTAACAATACTGCCACCAAGTGACCAGTGTAGAATACTACATATCATCAAGTCTGAATACGTTTTCTGAATGCCTTACAACACCCCGGGTTCGAACCTCCACTAGTAAGCGTCATCGGTATTCATCAGGAAGGGTATTTGGAATATAAATCTACTGGGGTGACTTTGAAATCAGGAAGAAGCCGAAAAAAAACGAACAAAAAAGTCATTATTATGCTTGAAAATGATGAATTTACGCACAAAATGTGTATAATATAATGTAATATAATATAAAATGTGGGCGGCACGGTGGTCTAGGGGTTAGCGCACAGACCAGGGTTCAATTCCACCCTCGGGAGTGTGTGGAGTTTGCATGTTCTCCCCGTGGGTTTTCTCCGGGTACTCCGGTTTCCTCCCACATTCCAAAAACATGCTAGGTTAATTAGCCACTCCAAATTGTCCATAGGTATGAATGTGAGTGTGAATGGTTGTTTGTCTATATGTGCCCTGGGATTGGCTGGCCACCAGTCCAGGGTGGACCCCGCCTCTTGCCCGAAGACAGCTGGGATAGGCTCCAGCACCCCCCCCCCCCCCGCGACCCTCGTGAGGAAAAGCGGTAGAAAATGAATGAATGAATGAATATAATAATATTCATAACATTTAATATGAATATAAAATGTATATAATAATAGCCGGTATTCAACCACAAAATGATTTAGTAATTTTTTTAAAAAAGTGATAAAGTAGCGAGGGATTACAATATTGCAGTATCCTGGGAGACACATTAATTTGACATAATCAAATGAGAATATTACACAAGTTATTGTCCATAACGAGGAAATAAGAAATGAAGGAAGCTAATTTTGCAAACGGGGTAAAATGGTGATAAATATTTCTTCATCCATTTCATTTAAAATGAGCATTTAGGTCATTATCATTACTTGAAATTACTTTTTTGGTATATAATACTATTAGTATTCTCTATAAATTGTATTTTTGGTAATATTTTGGAGTGGATGAATTGGAGTAAGATTATTTTTCTGAATAGTTTCAGTTCTTGTCTGACTTTTTGGGGGTACGACTCTCAGCATTTAAGTGATAGTTTTTCCACTTTGGTGTACTTTAGAGTGGAACCCAAAAAAAAGGTTTCTAGATTTTGGTAACCAAAGCTTTGATTTCCTTCAAGTGAAATAACAGCCTGGAATGGACCCAAGTGTTTGTTTCGTGAAGAAAGGCTCAATTCCAGGCAAAGGCTGGACTTGGGAGGGCCTGGTGGCACTGGGAATAGCAGTGGGAATAGCAGTGGGAATAGCAGGGAAGCTTCTTCTTCCCCCTTTTTTCCCCCCGCAAGCATGGCTGTCACCTTGCCAGCGTCATCCTCGGCATCAAACCGGCGCACGGAACCCGAATCAAGCACAAGAAAACACGGAAAGAATTCCCACACGCCCTGCATTCCTTTCTGTTTGTCTGGTGAATGTCACCCAAGTCTAATCTTTCCCACTTGGGAAGATCAACCCCAAGCAGCATGCCTCAGATGTGGTCTGATCCTTGAAGGTATCTGCTGGACTTCATGGACCTGCTCTACACGCCGACTCCCTCACAATCAGCTTTACCACGTTTGGAGCATTCACCAATTCCAAGCACATCCATGGAAAATAAACCCCCACTCACCGTACACGTGAAGATCCTTCAGGGGTAGTGGTAGTGCCCCCCCCCTCCTCCCCCGGTCGCTGTGCTTCTGCCCCTCCGCTCCTCTTCTGTTGACCCGGACGTCTGCCGGACAGCTGTTCTTCAATTGCTCCTCCGCTCCTCCGGAAAAATCTCCTCCTATTCCTCCCCGCCCCCTCCTTCTTCTTCCTTTCTCTCACTTATTCTAATTCTCCCCCCTCTCTCTCTCTCTCTCTCTCTCTCTCTCTCTCTCTCTCTCTCTCTCTCTCCTCCCTCCCTCCCTCCTTCTCTAGTAGCACCTGTCTTTTCTCCTTTAGATGAGATATTGTTTTATGGTGTTTATGTCTGCATGTCTGCAAATTCCGTGGGAAGACGAACGACTGGAGTGAATCATTTCCTGGAATCTTCATCCTCATCCTCATCCTCATTTGACTATCACATGCATTCTTCCCACTAAGCCACGCCCCTCATCCAATTAGAACATGTTGCTGAGTGTTCCTCCTCCAGGAGCTTTATCTTTGGAGTTGCAGCAGGCTGATCGTGAACGGACTTCATTACCGTCCTGCAATGCAGTACTGCAGTACTGCAGCAATGCAGCACCGCAGAGGACGAGTACTTGGGGGGATGGGGGGTGGGGGGGGGGTCACCGCAGGACAGCGCAGAAGGAAATGCAGCCAACAGGACGGCTTTTTTGTCCCAAATGAAAGACGTGCTGACATTCCTGGGCATCTTCTGTTTATGCTCCTTATCAATGGAAGAATAGTTTCTCGTCGCCGTGGTAACCAGTGCAGCCAATCAGTGGTCAATATCTTTAGGTACTTCAGTTGATTTGGTTGATAAATATTTGGAAAATATTGGAAGGTCATAATGCTTATCCATCCATCTTCTTTGCAGCTTATTAAGGGGGGGGCGGGGGCATGCTGGAGCCTATCCCAGCTGATTTAGGGAGAGAGGTAGGGTACTTTTACTGGTCAATAGCCAAGTCATTTTTTTTTTATTTTGAAGTAAATAAGTAAGTGTGGAGTTTGCATGTTCTCCCCGTGCATGCGTGGCTTTTCTACGGGTATTCCGACCCCCCCCCCCCCCCATTCCAAAAACATGCATGAATGTGGGTGGGAATGGTTGTTTGTTTCAGTTTTAGAGGTGAAAACAACATGAAAACCAGAAAGGCTTCTTTAATAACTCCAAAAATATGACAGCACAAATGGTCATTTTAGCTGCACAAAACAGCACAAACACAAACAAATGGGAATATTTGACCAGGATTTTGCCTTGGGGGGGGGGGGGGGGGGGATCTTGACTCAGGTCAGAAGAGAAGGTCAAAATAGGCTAGTTTCTTAGTAAAAACAGGAGCACAATGCAAGGCACCACTTTGATGGGAAGCAAATTGTAGTGACTATTTGTCCTTCACTAAAATAATAAACGTAACTTATAATCAAACGGCCACTGATGCATCATGGGTTTTGTTTTACGCAGGCAAAAGAGTCATTGTCCAAACAATCTTGTTCCGTTTCTTCTTCTTTCCTTTTATTACCAAGCAAGCAAACAAACAAAAAAGGAACAAGGGCCTTTTCCTGTTGCCTCTCTTGCGCTGGTACAAAAACCATAGGCCCACCCCGGTGCATGCTGGTCCTGTGAGCACTGCCTACCTAAATATATTGCAGGTGCCCAGGGTGTTATCCAATGAAATAAACCCACAAATTAACTACTAATTAACCCCAACAAAATATGATAGATAAACAAAATAAATAAATAACAAGAAAATATTATCAAGTAATCCAAACAAAACAACAACAACAAAAAATAAATCAACAGATATCAGAAACCTAGGAACACACTAATAAATAGCTCCTACGCAAATAGTTCTTCGTGTCAACGATATTTTATGTTGTTAGTAAGGAATTTGTTTATTTTTACAATATGCCAATATG
Source organism: Doryrhamphus excisus (assembly GCF_030265055.1). Classification (NCBI taxonomy): domain Eukaryota; kingdom Metazoa; phylum Chordata; class Actinopteri; order Syngnathiformes; family Syngnathidae; genus Doryrhamphus; species Doryrhamphus excisus. Next base: position 2,224,495 of record NC_080467.1, read on the forward strand.
CCAATATACCAATATACCAATATACCAATATGCCAATATGCCAATATACCAATATACCAATATACCAATATACCAATATGCCAATATGCCAATATACCAATATACCAATATGCCAATATACCAATATGCCAATATACCAATATGCCAATATGCCAATATACCAATATACCAATATACCAATATACCAATATGCCAATATGCCAATATACCAATATACCAATATGCCAATATACCAATATACCAATATGCCAATATACCAATATGCCAATATACCAATATGCCAATATACCAATATACCAATATACCAATATGCCAATATGCCAATATACCAATATACCAATATGCCAATATACCAATATACCAATATGCCAATATGCCAATATACCAATATACCAATATACCAATATGCCAATATACCAATATACCAATATACCAATATACCAATATGCCAATATACCAATATACCAATATGCCAATATACCAATATACCAATATACCAATATGCCAATATACCAATATGCCAATATACCAATATACCAATATGCCAATATGCCAATATACCAATATACCAATATGCCAATATACCAATATACCAATATGCCAATATACCAATATACCAATATGCCAATATACCAATATACCAATATACCAATATGCCAATATGCCAATATACCAATATACCAATATGCCAATATGCCAATATACCAATATGCCAATATACCAATATGCCAATATACCAATATGCCAATATGCCAATATACCAATATGCCAATATACCAATATACCAATATGCCAATATGCCAATATACCAATATACCAATATGCCAATATGCCAATATACCAATATGCCAATATGCCAATATACCAATATGCCAATATACCAATATGCCAATATACCAATATGCCAATATGCCAATATACCAATATGCCAATATGCCAATATACCAATATACCAATATGCCAATATACCAATATACCAATATGCCAATATACCAATATACCAATATACCAATATACCAATATACCAATATACCAATATACCAATATACCAATATACCAATATACCAATATGCCAATATGCCAATATACCAATATACCAATATGCCAATATACCAATATACCAATATGCCAATATACCAATATACCAATATGCCAATATACCAATATACCAATATGCCAATATACCAATATACCAATATACCAATATACCAATATACCAATATACCAATATGCCAATATGCCAATATACCAATATACCAATATACCAATATGCCAATATACCAATATGCCAATATACCAATATACCAATATGCCAATATGCCAATATACCAATATACCAATGTGCCAATATACCAATATACCAATATGCCAATATACCAATATACCAATATGCCAATATACCAATATACCAATATACCAATATGCCAATATGCCAATATACCAATATGCCAATATACCAATATGCCAATATACCAATATGCCAATATGCCAATATACCAATATGCCAATATACCAATATACCAATATGCCAATATGCCAATATACCAATATACCAATATGCCAATATGCCAATATACCAATATGCCAATATGCCAATATACCAATATGCCAATATACCAATATGCCAATATACCAATATACCAATATGCCAATATACCAATATGCCAATATGCCAATAAGCAATGAAAAAAATATGACCCCCACGTGGTACTTTGGACACCCCTGCCTGGTGGTACTTCAACTCTAATACTTCCCTGTCGAACACATGATGCAGAACATCCTCATGCACCCCCCCCCCCCCCCCCCCCCCATGATGGACTACCGTTATATTTCATATTTCATGTGATGCATCGCTGTCATGTTTTGCGTTCGTAATGAACTTTGGGACTTTGTGTGTGTTTGTCAACAACTTCCTGTTGCTGAGACTCTTGAAGCAACGTGATTGGCTGCTGCTTTGGCAGTACTTGAGAATGAAGCCCTTTAAGTACGGAGTTATGCAGCCCCCGAATGATGTCATCGTAGTGATCATGTGGTCGGCACATGATCAGTAGGAGGAACACACAACTCTTGTCTTCTCGTGGACGTTCTCATACAGTCTTGTCATAACTCCATAACTCTTCACTTCCATCCAGTCAGATGTTTCATTTTTGTTTTGCCGTGGGAGGGCTTTGGAAAACTGAATTTTCGTTCTCCAAAAATGAATTTCCATTTATGGAATGAGGAACTTGAACATGTTGTAATTGCATGACGTGTGATCTGACTCTGTTGGTAACAAACTGAAGAAGAGTAAGTGTCAATCAAAACCACATTTCCTCATCAACTACCAACCCCAAGACCGCACACACTTTATATCTGTAAGGCAGGGGTCCACAATAGGCGACCCGCAAGCCAAATAATGTACAATAGCGTGTGTCACAATACTTAGTACATGCCTAGCATTTCTTCAAATACAGTGGGGGAGAGGCGGGGTACACCCCGGATGGTGGTGGCCAGCCAATCACAGGGCACATATAGACAAACAACCGTTCCCACCCACATGGACAATTTGGAGTTAACCTAGCATGTTTTCGGAATGGGGGAGGACGGGGAGAACATACAAACTCCACCCGGAGATGGCGTGTGGCCTGCGTGTCATCGTGCAGCCTGAACACGTATTAACATAAAAAAAAACTCCAAAAGAGTCATCGCCTCGCCAGCCGTGACCCTCATGTTGTATCAACGATTGTGGTTGATGACAATGTTGTATTTTTTTTATTTTCACCACATGAACGCCCCCCCCCCCCCACACACACATCAGCTGACAACACCCTTCCTCCTCCGGCTTCTGGACACACGCGTTCGCACCCGTTACGGAGCGTATTGCATCATTAGCACTTCTTGACTAAGGGAGGCCAAAGAAGGGGGGTGAGGTCACTCACAGTGGGGGCGGGACAAAGGGCGGCTGCTGTTAGCGTTCACACTCTATATATTTCTATATATTTCTATATATTTCTAAATATTTGTAGGTTTCCCAGTGTTTTTGTTGGCCTACCGTAGGTCATCCCCCCAGTAACCAATCCTGACAGATGCAGTTATAGAATATGAGACCATAGTACTGTAATATACCATACTGGTACTTGATATATTTGCTGCCAAGTGTGGCGCCCATATGTTATCATTTTGTACTTGTCATTTTAAACTTTGGAAACGTTAAACAATAACATACAGTAGTGTGGACATTTTTTTGGCATGTTGGTCACACCCAAATGTTGTAGATCATCAAACAAATTGAAATATTAGTCAACGACAACGCCACAAAATTCCCATAACATTTGGAGTTTATTCCTCTCATATTATAACTTTTTCCCCCTTAAAATTAATTTTCCAGAAATTATGTTTTGCATAATATTTCAACTCTATGCTACTACTTTGACTTTTCTTCATATTATTATTAGTAATATTATTCATCTTTTCCTACAATTTTTCCTTGTTACAACATGACTTTTCTTTTTTCTCTATTTTCACTTAAAATTACAGCCGTTTGTTCTTTTTCTCCTATTATTTTTTCCAATTATTTCCACTTCTCTTTTATTTTTATGATATTTTACCTTTTCCACAACAAAAATGACAACTTGACAAAATGACTCTCAGAATATCACGACTTTTTCATTCATATTTCAACGTCATGCTACAGAAACAATGTCATTTGTCCTCAATATGATATTATTCTCATAAAACTATTCCTTTTTTCCCGTTCCCGTTAATATTTGGAATACTTATTTTTGTGAAATTACTGGAGATTTTTCGATTTTTGCTGTCTTGTTCACTTGCTGTGCATTTTTAAAATGTGCCACAAGCCAATAAAACATTTGTAAAAAATTGCCCTCAGATAATGCTCCAATTTTTTTCCTATATTTTGTCCTTCTTTCCTGACACCCCTGTTGGAAAGACCAAAGTTTCCCTTCATTTTTCCTTATTTTCTGGAAAATGCAAATATTGACATGGTATGGACCAATTGCCTTATTTTGTTAGGGTTTGAGTTAGGGTTTGGGTTCTGTAAGACAGACACCATCTCCAAGCCACGTGGGTGATCTGCTACCCAGTTGAAAAATTGATGGTGGTGTACATTACCGCAGAAAGAGAAAGACACAAGGCGGAGTTGTGTAGTTTTCTTGGTATGCGGCTTTAAGTCGTTTGTGCCCCGCCATTTTATCTCATTTAAAGATGCCACTGTGATGACTTTAGCAGATTGATGGTTTTTGCCCCCCGGTAATGTCTGTCTTACTGACTCCCCAAGTGTCCCACGCTGTTGGAAGATAATCTCCCATGGTGGAATTTGGAGAATGCACACAGCAGATGTTACGTAATGCTCCTTTGGTGTGGAGCCCAAGTCAGTAACTTGATGTTTGGATTCAATTATCACGCAATTAGAGCAGCCGCACAACTTTCACGATGTGTCACAATTGGTAGATGGGAAACATGAATGCATTGTGCAGGAAGTGGAGGTTGGAGACCCACAGTGGAAATGTCACGGCATCTTTGCCATGGGAAATAAACCCGACTCAAACACGTTGCTGTCAAGTAAACCGGAATCGGCCCAAATGATCACTTCCTGTTTTTCTACTTAAGTGCTGGGATGTCCTTCAGGGAATACATTTGGGAACGCTTGGGATGAAGAATCTGTTTGGTCAAAGAACAACAATCCGGAGGTTGAATACATCATGGAACTGCACCGTTAGTGATACTACCGTTATAATACTACTGGTCATGGAGTATAGTAGTATTTATTACAATGAGTAGTTTGCTTTTCTGTAGTGCTGGCGTTCAGTACTCAGTACTTTAATTTCCAGCTCAAACCACATAAAAGCTTGTAAACATTGCAGGTCTCCAATAGCCGCCGCTTGTGTTCATCTGGCACGTGTACACTTTGAAAGGAAGGAAATACAATCAATTAGAAATACTAATACAATTAGGAGTGTATTTGGTTATTGAAGTGGCAGGTCCATAATGAGCATACATTCCACTATAATGAACATACGCATTTCCATGTACGTATATCTCTAATTAGGGGCCGCACGGTAAAAGAGTGGTTAGCATGTTAGCCTCACAGTAATAGCTTTTCCCTTTTACATTCTGGGTGCTTTAATATCTGAAATATCCATTTGAAATAAAGATTTTTCATGGGTGTACTAATTATTCACAAATTTTCATCATTTGATGGTAGTTTTGGAACATAACTCCAGCAATAAAAAATATTTATATATATATATATATAAATATATATATTATATATATATTTATATTCTGCATCCCTCAAAATGTCCATGAAACAAAGATCTACACTCTCATGTGGCAGGGATTGGACGTGCCATGGCTAAAGAGAGCAGGGGTTGAGGGTTCTCATCCGGTCTCCAAAGGCATCCGGACACCAAAGGCTAAATCATGGAGGCAGACACATCCGGAAGCTCATCTGTCTTTTTTTGGAACCAGGGCTGTCTGTCAATCAGAGCCTTCAGCTGTTGATGGACACTAAGTGTCATGGAAGGAAGGGGGGGGGGGGGGGGGGGGGTAGTGTGAGTCAGAGCATGTGAATATTAAAATTCATAGACTTTTCATGAGTAAGTGGTGTACTGTATCTGGAGAAACCAACCATATTTGACTTGGGACCCTTGCTGCTGAGCACTACGGATTGAAGCCAATCAAGTCCTGGGAGGAGGACGTACGTATTAAAGAAGCCGTTCCTAAACATTCCCAGTCTGTGCAGCTGAGGAATTCCCAGACAGACTAAAATTCAATTGTCTTGAATGATGTCTCCCGGTGGGGCCGTTTGCAGTTTACATTGTAAAGTGAAGGAATGCTTTGTATTTCTTTGCCATTACGCCGTGTAGCCAAGCAGTCGTTAGTCGTTAGTCGTTAGTCGTTAGTCCTAATCAGCAGCACATCATCTGGTGATAAGCAGCAGTCAGCGTCCAAGAATGTCAGCCTCATCCTTCAAGTCCGTTTCTCTGATGAATGATGTAGTTTGTCCAAGAATACTACAACATTACTCATCTTCTACTCTGATGACGTTCCTCCAGCCACAGGCGGACGTTCCCGGCATTACCAGGAAAGCTGACATGGCACAAAAGTATAAATAGTGAAAATAAAGGAGCAGCATGAAATATGTTTTACATCTGCTTGGTGCTTTTCATCCTCATGTTCCTCCTCCAAAGGTCCAAATATTTGCTGAGAGGCGTCTGTGTGTGTTAGCCAGAGGGGGCGAGAGGGAATGAAAGAAGACTAAAATAGTTGAGGGCGTGTAGGCCCGGCGCCGACCGCCGGCATGCATGCGGAAGCAGCTTCCACTCCACAGGCCGACGGACGGCTGAAAGACGGCCCACAGCTCAGAAGCCCACATGCGAGTCTGCTGGCTCTTCCCACCCTCGGCTATTCTCGGCACTGCGGCGGCTTTCCCAACCACGGCACGCCAAAAGTCTTGATGGAGCAACGGGAGAAATTGTAGCTTTGCAGATGAGGGAGGGGCCGCGTTGTTGACTTCTTTTTGGCTGCAGGAGCTTTTAAGCGGCTCATTAAGGCTCTGCTTGGCAACTCCTGCTTATTAGCACCTCCGTTATTAGCACCTCCGTTATTGGCACCTCCATTATTAGCACCTCCATTATTAGCACCTCCGTTATTAGCATCTCCATTATTAGCGCCTCCATTATTAGCATCTCCATTATTAGCACCTCCATTATTAGCACCTCCATTATTAGCACCTCCGTTATTGGCACCTCCATTATTAGCACCTCCATTATTAGCACCTCCATTATTAGCATCTCCATTATTAGCACCTCCATTATTAGCACCTCCCTTATTAGCACCTCCATTATTAGCATCTCCATTATTAGCACCTCCATTATTAGCACCTCCGTTATTGGCATCTCCATTATTAGCATCTCCATTATTAGCATCTCCATTATTAGCATCTCCATTATTAGCACCTCCATTATTAGCACCTCCGTTATTGGCATCTCCATTATTAGCATCTCCATTATTAGCATCTCCATTATTAGCACCTCGGTTATTAGCACCTCGGTTATTGGCACCTCCATTATTAGCACCTCCATTATTAGCACCTCCATTATTAGCACCTCCGTTATTATCACCTCCGTTATTAGCACCTCCATTATTAGCACCTCCATTATTAGCACCTCCGTTATTATCACCTCCGTTATTGGCACCTCCGTTATTAGCACCTCCGTTATTAGCACCTCCATTATTAGCGCCTCCATTATTAGCATCTCCATTATTAGCACCTCCATTATTAGCACCTCCATTATTAGCACCTCCATTATTAGCACCTCCATTATTAGCACCTCCGTTATTGGCACCTCCATTATTAGCACCTCCATTATTAGCACCTCCATTATTAGCATCTCCATTATTAGCACCTCCATTATTAGCACCTCCCTTATTAGCACCTCCATTATTAGCATCTCCATTATTAGCACCTCCATTATTAGCACCTCCGTTATTGGCATCTCCATTATTAGCATCTCCATTATTAGCATCTTCATTATTAGCACCTCGGTTATTAGCACCTCGGTTATTGGCACCTCCATTATTAGTTCCTCCATTATTAGCACCTCCATTATTAGCACCTCCGTTATTAGCACCTCCGTTATTAGCACCTCCGTTATTAGCACCTCCGTTATTAGCACCTCCGTTATTAGCACCTCCGTTATTAGCACCTCCGTTATTAGCACCTCCATTATTAGCACCTCCATTATTAGCACCTCCATTATTAGCACCTCCATTATTAGCACCTCCATTATTAGCATCTCCATTATTAGCACCTCCATTATTAGCACCTCAGGCGAGATTCATTCATTCATTCATTTTCTACCACTAATCCTCACGAGGGTCACGGGTATGCTGGAGCCTATCCCAGCTGACTGGAGCATGATTGAGATTCATTCATTCATTCATTCATTTTCTACCACTAATCCTCATGAGGGTTGCAGGGGTGCTGGAGCCTATCCCAGCCGACTGGAGTGTGATTCAGATTCATTCATTCATTTTCTACCACTAATCCTCATGAGGGTTGCGGGGGTGCTGGAGCCTATCCCAGCCAACTGGAGTGTGATTGAGAATCATTCATTCATTCTTTCATTCATTTTCTACCGCGAATCCTCACGAGGGTTGCGGGTATGCTGGAGCCTATCCCAGCCGACTGGAGTGTGATTGAGATTCATTCATTCATGCATTCATTTTCTACCACTAATCCTCATGAGGGTGTGCGGGTATGCTGGAGCCTATCCCAGCCGATTGGAGTGTGATTCCGATTCATTCATTCATTTTCTACCACTAATCCTCACGAGGGTCGCGGGTATGCTGGAGCCTATCCCAGCCAAATGGAGTATGATTGAGTTTCATTCATTAATTCATTCATTTTCTACTGCTAATCATCACGAGGGGGTGCTGGAGCCTATCCCAGCCAACTGGAGTGTGATTGAGATATCATGCTAAAACCTTTGTGACTTAGCATAAATGCTATGCAATTAGAAACCTACCACCTTATTTATCAGCCCAACTGAGGTCCTAATGCCAGAGTGTCCAACCCTTTCCCCAAGGAAACCACATGACACCTGATTCAGTCTTTCCTTAACTTTGCAGGCAAAGATCAGACCTGAAGTTGTGGATCAGGACTCAGTTACCTCCATCTTTGTCATACTCCACCCAGAACCACAGTGTGTAGTTGTGTACTTGGTTATTGTGGTCTAAATACAGTCCATGAAATGGTCTTAAAGACCATACCTGTGCCTATGATGAGGGAACAAAATAATACTCTCAGTTGAAAAGTAATTCTCAGGGTGCCCCCTGCTGGCCATGTTAAGTAGATGCAGATGCCTGCATTGACCTCAGCTTTCTCCTTCCGATGCAACCACCTTTCTCACAGCAGGCTCCATCCATCCATTCTCTATGGTGCTACTCGTCGCGGGGTATGCTGGAGCCTATCCCAGGTGACTTTGACTCACACCATAGATCGGTCACCAGCCAATCCCAGGGCATATATAAAAAACAAACAACCATTCACACTCACATTCATACCTATGGACAATTTGGAATCGCCAATTAACCTAGCATGTTTTTGGAATGTGGGAGGAAACCGGAGTACCAAACATGCAAACTCCACACCAAGCGGCGATTCGAACCCAGGTCTTCCTGATCTTCTGATTGTGTGGCCAACAGTAGTCCTCAGAAGGATCAGTAGCAACTATCTGATAGACTGTAAACCACAAGGATGCATTTCTCTGAACTTCTTCATGCTGGTGAAGGTGACCTTCATGTCCACTCGGGCTAGTTACATTGACGTCTTACAGTCGGGTCAAGGCCTCGGTGAAGTTGACAAGCTCTCATGATTGATGATGAGAGTTGGGGCAGAAATTGTGATCTGTCAGGTCTTTGACGCCAATGTGGTCTCACGTGGTCTCTAAGGTCATCCAGCTTTAAATGTCTCTTTAAATTTCTGCAGAGTCCAGTGTTGCTTTTCTAGATTCCTGTTTGACATCAAAACAATGCATTGGACACATGCTTGGAAATACGACACGCTCTTGAGCAAAAACATCAGGCTTGTTGGTATTAATCAAAATAAAAAGGAATGGGAGGTTGTCGGTTCCACACCAGAGGGCAGTGCCTGTTAAAAAGTAGAACCCAAGTAAGGCAGCAGAAAAGATGTGTGGTCATGTGACATGCTACTTTACTTCAAAGTACACAGGACCTGCTGGCAGAAGTTTAAACTGGAAAACTCGGACTGGACTGGTAATCCCGTACCTCTTACCTGCTGGTGCCAAGCCCGTTGTACTGCACAGCAAGGTCAACAAATGTAGACTTAAGATGAGTGCTTCATATTTGACAGCAAAAAATAGTTTAAGACTTAGATTCCTTATGATATATAATAAAATCATAATTGTATCATACAGCTGAGATAGGTACCCTAGCGAGGATAAGCGGCATAGAAAGAGAGTGGATGGATGGATAATGTCATCATGAGAAATGTGTTGCCATTGGATGGTTCATTACTGACCTCTAGTGGAACATTTACAGTATTTTATAGTCACACACTACTGTATAATAGCAATGCCATTGCAACTACCATACAATCTATTTCACTATTTAGCTATATATTGTTGTATGTATTATATCCAGAATTGTTTTATCACTAGATTCTACCCCAGTACTACCCTCTGTGTTGAGTCATCCTTTCTTGCCACATCTGACTTATTACATTCCACTCCAGAAGTCCACTTCTTCTCCCAATTCACTCACCATTACTGTCAGTTCAGTAATGGTATTCAGTAGCATTGCTCAAGTTCCTGGTGTTTGGACTGATTACCTGATTTTAATCTGCTTGGCAAGCCTTGCCACTGAACTTTTCATTACTGAGATTATGTTTAATCTCCTCTTTGTTATTACATATTTCAACCTTCGCTGCCAGCCCTAAGAGGTCCGGCTTGGCAAAGTCTGTTGTTGTTCCACAACATCCAGTATGTCCTAGGTCCATAGGTAAGAACACACGATATAAAGGTACCACATGGACAATGCGGATATTGGCGTATATGCCTACATACTAACATACATACAATACTATACTAAATACTACTTTATATGACTTTATAACCGGCAAGGCATGCTGGGAAGCCCACATGTATGCTTCCCAACAGGAAGCTGGATTTTGGTTGCACTGTGACTGAGGGCAGTATTTGGTTTGATGACCTTACAAGTTTATTGTTGTTCATTCATGAATGAATTGAAATGAAACGATTGGTTTCATCTGACAGCACGCTAATGCAGTAACTGTCCCGCATGGGAACACGGAGTGTTTGCAGGTGAGCCAGACTTAACTGAACAAGTTTAGGCCCATGGGTTGGACTTCCCCCCAGCGACACTGTGCTTTTTGTTAAATAGGACCTTAGCAGGACCTTAGCAGGTGATGCGGAAGTTGGTTACCCTCCCATTATAACTAACTGTTGATGAGTTGATCTCGTGCTTAGACAACACATAAAGAACACGGCTATGCACTGTTGTATGACAAAAAAATGATGTTTTAAGTTACACTCACTTTTGTTACATGATACTGTTATCTGTTTCGGGTTTTTAAACCCACTAAGGATGCTCTACAGCTGATTTTATTTCTTCCATTGTAGTATGAGCGCAGATTTCTTACAGTGTTGACAATACTTATCCACTAGTTTGACCTAATGGGACCATATTGGATACACCTACCTTAAATCACCATATCTGCAATATCTATGCATGCCCCCACCCCCACTTCATACCTCAGATTTCAGGTTGGCTTTTTGTTCCCTGTTGGAAGGATGCAGATTAAGGGCAAAGGAACAATACAGTGTTCAAAGTGAATCATTACAAGAAGGAACATCATGTTTCATCATTTAGTATCAAGTATTTGCATCATCCTGGTCTGCAAATGTACTTTTAAAATTTGAATAGGTACAACATTCAAATCATCACAACATTTCAGCAATATGACGGTTAAAGAATTGTAAAAAAAACAAAAATAAAAAAAGGAAGACATCAGAGTTAATCTTTAGCTCTGTGAAAGCCATTTATTACACTTAAATAAACCTTTGCAAGGACATCCTGAACTGACCAAGGATCCAAGGTTGATTTGATCATATTTATACTTTAGTAACCTTGCCAGTGTTGCTGTTCTCTGAGTGTGTCTGAAGAGAATATTGGTGCCATTTCAGAGGTGAGTGACTGAATTTACTATTTTAGATTTATAAATAGAAAAAAATAAAACGTAAATGGAAAAAACAATAATTTAGTTTGAGGGTGTCTGAAAACAAAGTCTAAAAACATTTGGTTCCGTGTATGTATACACCGATGCAAACTCACCACATTTCCGATATTAACGTTAAAGTGATTTATAATTTAACTTTCAACATTTTAGTTCAGAAGAATGCTGAAAGCCGCCAAAAGTAAGAAATGAACAAACTACCCCTACCAAAGTAAGTGTTTAGTAGGCTCTCCAAGCGGAACCTTTGCTTCCCGGGCATGGAATCCCACGGACTGTCTTCATTGGTGCACCACAGAGCTGTCAGGGCAAACAGCTCCATGTTTCTCTGCAGTAAGGTCTACAATACTCTAATAGTGTGTTTTTAATTAGAAGTAAGACACCACGTAGTGAGATGTGCAGTAGCGGGATACTACGCTGGTTTATCAGTGATATTTTAGTTTGAGAGCATCCACGAAGAACATTGTTTTGCTAGCTGACAAGGTACCAAGCTAGCAGCACAAAGACCGATTCCAATTACAGGTAATTAACATAAAGCAAATACATTGTCACAGACCGCTTCTATGGCTTCTTAAATAATTGCAATAAAATGTAGAAGCTTCCTGGAAGTCTAACTTTACGATCTATTTGTCAATGCGTTACACAGGCTAGAAATGTGATGTGACAGCTGGCGGCTTCTCTCTTGTTTTATTTCTTATTTTCATTTTTAAATAGCTCATCATGCGTAACATTATTTCAATATTGATGTTCAAACGTGACTGGTTTTACTAATGAGGGTCACATGGCTCGGACATCTACAGTACGTTCATCTCAATGTTTTCCTTCAAAGTCAGGTCGTTTGTCTTCTGCTACCTATTGATACTTATTGATACTACCTATTGATTTCCCTTAATTAATCTGAAGCTTTTCTTTCTCTGAAGATCTGCAAGATGTCCCAGACGGACAGCAAAGTCCTGGTTCTGGGAGCCCTGGCTGGAGTGGCTGGCATCGGCCTGGCGGTGGCATGCTACCAGGGCTATAAGACAAGACGGAGAGCTTCATTGCCAGCACGCTACATGCACTATAACAATGAACTTTCTACTGGGATGATGCTGGTTGATAGTCCAGGTCTGCCTGGGGCACAGGGCGAGGTGTTGGACCGCCTGGAGGCCCTCATTCAGTGTGTGTCCGAGCTGAAAGATGAGATGAAGGCATTGAAGAATTCCATGCCGACGGTGCATGGTCAAGCCAGTGAAGACCTGGCAGGAGGTGATAGGACAGAGGCACGTCGAGCTGGAGGTGATAGGACAGAGGCACGTCGAGCTGGAGGGGATAGGACAGAGGCGCGTCGAGCCGGAGGCGATAGGACAGAGGCGCGTCGAGCCGGAGGTGATAGGACAGAGGCACGCCGAGCTGCTCCCCTTCACAGGACCACACCGACACGGAGGAAAAGGGCCGCGGGAAGCATTGCTGGTGCCGTAGGAGGAGGGCGGAGCTCTGAAGAAGCAGAAAGTGAAGGGGGGTGAGTATTCAACAACATCTTGATGAAGGATGGCTTGTTATGTTATATTAAATGTGCAGTTATGGTTTATTAGACTACGTGGCCATTACACCTGTAACCTGAAAGCAGGGTCCGCAGAATGAGAGTCAGCCTAAAATCCCAGACTGTCAACGACGTCCAGCAGGGATGTCCATGTCAGGGAGTGAGGTTCACCAAAACATTTATAATATAGTGTAGAACCAGGGCAGTGGAGCTGACCCTCCTTGACCAGTGAGCCTCGTTGGGGGCGAGGAGAGCGAAAGCCAACCTTCAGATGTCATGATGTCAGATGTCTGTTTGTGATGCAGTTTGAAAATAGGATTGACAATCCCGTTTTCGGCCACCGAGTCATCGTTTTCATCAGAATTTTAAATACTTTTCTGTAACTTTCACGCAGGTTTCTTCTGCTGAATGGTTGGAAGTGTTTGGAAGCTGCATTGGAAGTAAGAATGTTGAGTAACACTAATATCTCTAGTGTCTCAACAACTAATCTCAACACTAATTAGGAGGAAATTGAACTCATTGATATTACAGCCAGTCAGTCCATGCAGTGTGAAAGGTGATGTAATCCAACATCATGTTTCAAAGCACTCCTGATGTTGAGTGACCTGAATACTTCATATAGATTGTCTTTCAATATTTTTTGACTAATAATGGGCCATAGCCAACCACAAAACAGTGATAATATATTAGTTATTTTTTGAAAAAACACAATATATTGAGGGATATACAGTAAACCTCGTATATATCGGACTCGGATATATTGGAAATTCGCTCACAAGGGACAGATAAAAAAGAACCGATTTTTCTGTAATGCATTTCCAATAAAAATTCATTACATATATCGGATTTTTTATAATGGATTTCGCCTATTTCGTACAAAATCTCCAGTCCCGTTCCAATGCATTTCCATGAAATTTCCCTGGCATATATCGGATGGCCGCATCGTTATGCTAATCTTGTTGATGTCACTGGCTATTGTCTTTCTCCTGGCTCCAGATTTAGGACAAATATAAAAGTGAGTGACGTCAATAATACTAGCACAGCAGTGAATGAGATCTTAACCTCACTATTGGAAATAACGTAGGCCTGACGGGCGTAACAGGGCCTAGCTTAATTAACAATTTGTTATGCTCAGAGTCCAATAAAGTTCAATTCTCATTACCTTACGTCTCTTTTCATTGCCCAGTCCAGGTACATTGGAAACATAGTCAAGGAAGTGCCTTTTTAGAACGGATAAAATCCCATTTACGCATATACCGGATATAAATCCGATATATGCGTAAAACAGACATTTTCCGGTATACGCATATAACGGATTTCGCTTATATTGGACAAAACCAGAGGGAACAATTGAATCCGATATATCCGAGGTTTACTGTATTGTTTTTTAAAATGTATTATGGTCCCAGTTTAGCCCTGAATTGGATGAATGCAATTTAAATGATTACATATGAAAAGTGATGCTTTAAACTCAACGATTGTACCACAACAGATTGTTTGTTTGACATCAGAGCTTCCACTGTATTACATAAGTCAAGTTTGGCAGGTCCCGACGCAGACTGCGTATGTATTCGATTTCTCAGTGTCATCGTGACACACATATTCCTGCACACTCCATTGTTGTCGTTGGATTTGCAAACCTGTTATGGCAGATAATTGCGGCGTCGGTGAATTGTAAACCACCTGTGCGTCTCTTTAAATGCCACGGCATCAGCAGTACAGAAAACGCCCAGCCCCGTTGCAGGTTGTGTGGTGTCACTTACAGCCGTGTAAATTTGCCTCAGGTTCCAGTATAAACAGCATCCTTATCAAGGGCCGCACGCCCACTCACCCACCTCTACCCGTCGCCAAACGCCTTGAACTCATGTCAGCCGTCCGGAACATCAACAGCAGCTGTTTCTCTTTTCAATGGACAACCGTTTAAAGCAACTCTTGTAAAAACACACCTCACTGGTTCAATGGTGGTGATTAAGTCGGGGATTTAACATCTTTTACAGTCCAGCAGGCTGTTTTTCTTGGCTGGCATGCAATTCAGAAGGTGTATCTATATCAGTTTAACAATTTAGAGAAGGGCGAAACGGTACTCTATATCGTTGGCATTTCAGATGCGCTTGATTGATTTGATTCCTTTGTCGCTCTTAACTCGAATCGGCCTGTGCTGCTTTGCTGAGGAAGTAACGTACAAGTCGTGCCAAGAAGACATCACGACATACCTGACAGCGTGCACTCAACCTTGGATCAGAGTTGTACTACTCCTCCCCTGCTCTGTTACTGTCCTCACTGGGATTAATCTCTCATCTTTGTTACGCCACAAATACCAATGAAATATTCCTGTTTCCTCCTGAAGACTCGCAAACCACATGACAATGTGTTTTGTTTTGTTTTTAAGGAATGAAATGTGTTGTGATTTAAAAAGATGCAAGTTCCATCACCAACCGAAACTGACTTCCAGCTGGTTTTAACAGGTTGACATTGTGGTTATTGCATTTCTGTAGACACTTTAAACACCAGCGCATATTCGATACGAGTCCTGTTGTATGGCTAAATATTAAGTTGGTCTTCTCTCCTGATGCTTCACACTCATTGGTAGTCAACACAGTGCTTCTCAAATAGTGGTGGGTTTTATTTTGTTGCTCATAATTCGACTACTTTATTTTCAATAATTATTCATTATTATAAAATAATATTCTCACTTTCGTAACTCGTAATATTCTGACTTTATTCTTCTAATGTTTTATCTTTAGTTCTGTAAAAATGTAGTTTTTTTTTATTTTTTGTAATTTTTTTTAAAAATACATTTCTGTGATGAAAATCCTTTTGTGGTCTCCTTGAAGTCTGGAGACCATAGACACGATTTGCCAAGCCTTCACTGCAGCCATTTTCACTTGCTTCTTGCTTGTGGGTCTCGCTGCCTTCATTTTCTACTTTAGTCATCGAAAAGCTAAATATGATCATAGACATATAGCACACATTTTTGACCTAACATACACGATCACCTCTAGCTTGTGTTTGTGCTATGATTATTGATATTGTGGAAGTTTCGGCTGCCAGTAATCAAGAGTGATTGTTTTCATGACATGACACAGCTTTATTACATACGTATGAACGTTTATTTAGTATTTCTATATACGGAATTGGTGGTCTGCAATCCAGTGAGTGAATGCAGTACAATGTCCACTTCATCATCATCTTCATCATCTAGAAATGATCCCTTGTCCTGTGCTATTTTAGGAACAAAGGGTTACAACACCTACACAAAAATTCTAGTGGATATGAAACTACGGCATACTGATGGCGCAAACACACGCGTATTACGCTCAATTACTGTGACAAATGAATGACAGGCTATTTTTTTACTCAACGTGTATTTCCTTCAGACAAGTTTAGCTTAAAGTCAATGACGTAATCAGTTATGTGGTTGAGCAGCTGATTGGTGGGAAAGTAGGTAGCATGTCTGAAGAGACCTGCCAAGCCTTTCTAATAAAAGTCAACCCTGTCTAGTCTGTCCGCCGTTTGTTGCAGATGGGAGGTTTTCATCGGCCCGGTCGCCAGCTACATGCTGACTAAGCTAGGCTACATATTCACAGGTGCCATGATGTCGGCATGGTAACTCTGTTTGTTTTTGGACAGAGTGAAAGAGGAGACTCGCTAACCTCTACTGAGCTCCCTTCATGTCTCCTTTGGTTCTGTGTCCTTGGTTGCTCTCCTAATGGGCATACGTGTTGCTGACAAACAAAGGTCAAACCTGTCAGGTCTATATATACATTTGAACAGCGGTAGAAGTGTGTGTAAACACTAGCCTTAGCGTCATCAATCCATTCCAGTAATTCAGACTCTAACCAAAACTTACTTTAACCACATACATTTTTAACTTAAGAACTCATCTGTTCTAGAATGTCAAAAATGTTAACACAGAACACGTTTTTATTATAGTTGTACAATCTTAGTTTTACATGCAGAACCAATTTGAAATACATATAAATGACTTAAAGGGATACATGAACATTTAAGGCTACTTTTACCTTCAAGATGTGATTCTTGCCCAAGATTCGATGTGGCAGCGAGATGAACACAGACACCACGTTTGCGTTTCGCCATGAGTCATTTCTTCAATTTGATCATGTTTAAATGCTGATTTATCCTTTTCATTCGTCATTGTCATGTATGCATTTAGAACACATTTGGTTGGAAAACTAGAACTTGCTGCCGTGGGGTAGACTGACAAAATCGTGGCTGCCAATTCCGACCACATTCGCATTGTGGGTGAAGTGCCTTGCCCAAGGACACACTGTGACAGAGAGTGATAGGAATTGAACTACCAAACCACCAATGCTGCCCACATCGTCATCACTCATCATCATCACTAACACACTAACCGGGGCGTACGCTAACCAAGGTTTCATAACAGTCTAGTTCATTTTAAGTATGATAATCTATCAATAAATCATGCTAAAGAAATGATTAAATCAGAAAATAAACACAATTAAATAGAACACGTGCAGCAAAAACAACATAAAACTAAAAAAAAGTATCAGCTTTAGTTTTGTACTCAAATGAAAACAAACGACTAATAAAAGCTACAACTAATAACATTTGAATGAGTAATTTTTTTTACATAAATGTATATTTACTTGTCGAAATGGTTTTCCTCCCTTGCAAATCAAGTTTGACTTCATAAAGTATATACAATGTACATTACATATACTTTGTACCATCATGCGTCCTGCCTCTGTCAAGTGACTGATGAGCTGGCCTGACGGGAATGTACTGATCCGGCATACATATCTCTGCCGCCTGTCACTCCACTGAGTAAATAATTGCAGGGAAGGAGGCTACTCCATGAATGAAAAGACGAAAAAATCAATGAATCGGGAGAAGGAATGAATGAATGGACGGATGGATGAATGGCGAAAGCCCATCCCTTTTTTATGGACTGCAGTCAAGTCAGTGTAAATGAAAAGCATTTATTTTTATTTTTTACAATTATTTGCAAAATGCAAAGTATATTGTAGTATTACAGCTGCATATTTACGTCTAGAAACATGGTCAACATTCAACAGTTAACGCTTCCTGTCAGCCCGCCAATGGGGTTCTGTTGATGTTGTTGACTTTCCTAATCACGGCGCACATCTGCAGAGCTCAAATGTCCTCACATTACTCCTGTAATCACAGCACCCAGGGTGGGTGTGTGTTGTGGGTGGAGTCAGGACGGCGCCTGCGGCGTAAGGCACCAGTTGGGTCGCTGATGTTTGTGTCTGCAGCCCGCTCTGACACGTTGATTTAAAACCATGGGCTATAGCCCAAAATATTCCCTTAACCACCAATGACGCACATGGGGCTGTTTTTATTTTTCACCTTTGTCTGCGTCTTTCATGTCTCCCCGTGCTGTTGATATAGAAATGCATTTTACTCCTGCTTTCAAAGCGTTGGCTTAAGGTGTTTGTGCTTACTCCCAGGAGTTGAAAGGCTTCCATAAAACATCTCATGCAAGTGTTGCGTGCCTCACCGTGACTAGCAATCACAAAAGCCCTCACAGGGCATTCATGCAAAAACATCAAGAAGTTCTAATTGTGGACTATTAATTAACAAAAGAGCAGAATGTCCTTATTTTCTCTCAGACTTTATTCTTATTTATTCTCCATCTGTGAATGGCTCCCTCCTCCTGAAGCTCTCCAGTGCAGTCACACCACGAGGCAGCTGTTGTTGAGTTTGGGCCTTCATCCAGTTCTTCAAAGCATGTTTGCTGTGCTCAACCTTCCGCAGTAGTTCTGAAATCGTTCCCTCGCTTATCTTTTCAGAAAAAGCTGATTGCTTGTTTTGAAAATGTCTGTCAATGTTACATTTGGTGTACTTTGTGTACTTTGTACTTTCTTGCCATAGACAACATCAAGCACATTGCTGGGTAAGCCAGCGTCATTGCCGTCCACATATAGTCCATTCATTCATTCATTCATTTTCTACCGCTTTTCCTCACGAGGGTCGCGGGGGGTGCTGGAGCCTATCCCAGCTGTCTTCGGGCGTAAGGTGGGGTACACCCTAGACTGGTCGCCAGCCAATCACAGGGCACATATAGACAAACAACCATTCACACTCACATTCATACCTATGGACAATTTGGAGTGGCCAATTAACCTAGCATGTTTTTGGAATGTGGGAGGAAACCGGAGAACCCGGAGAAAACCCACGCATGCACGGGGAGAACATGCAAACTCCACACAGAGATGCCCGAGGGTGGGATTGAACTGTGAGGTCTGTGAGGTCTGCGCGCTAACCACTAGACCACTGTGCCGCCCCACATATAGTCCATGTTCCACATATTTTCTACATGTCCTCCTACAGGTACATAACCGCACTGACAGACTCGGATGAAGAGGAGCAGAGCAATGATGAAGAATGGGAGGAAAATCAAGAAACCTCAGACAACTTAGCAGACCTACTTGGAATGGTCGACTCTTTGCATCAGGGCACAGAATCGGACAAAAGGGAAAGTCTATGTATCCTCACAGCAAGACAAGAAGAGGTTTGTTCAAGCTGCCGGATTGACATGTTTATATTGCGTCCAATTTTCATTGTTTGTACTCACTTTACATCCTCATACTTTTGTAGTTTGGACAGAAGTCAGCGTTTCTTTGGCGGCTAATCAGAGCTTACAGCGATGCGCATGACATCAGCCCCACGCTTGAAGAGAAGAAGAAACATGCAGAAACTGGTAACCTGACAGTGTCTTACTTTTGGCTGTTCCTAGACAGATACTTACCACGCTTTGACCCAAACACTTCAGTAGCCAGCGTTCTGACACTGGGGTGGAAAGTTGGCATCGAATAAAACGCTGAATAAAAATCTCACCTACTGTTCAAGTACTCGTGCATGGTACAATCCAGACACCTCTAAGTGGCACGGAATGGAAAGAAAAGGCAATTATACAACTACTCCACACCTTGTTAACATTCTGCTAGCTTATTGATGCTTCTGGCATTGAGAAAGAACACTTCCCATTAAAATAGTTCATTAGGAAAGTTTAAAAAAAGGATAATTGATTAATTGTCGATTCATCCATTAATGGTTTCAGCTCTAATAACGCTCTTGATCTGCCAGATAAATTGAATCTTTTTGAAGTTAGAGCATAGAAAACTGTCTGACTTTCTTTTTAACATTAGTTGAGTTGACACAGAGTACATAGTCTGCCAGAGAGAAGCGAGAAGGTACTGCAGTACTGCCTGTATTTTTTTAAATTGTCATTTATACAGTTGTACCTTGGCATACACGTGTTTTTTAGGTGCAAGCTGTCTCTTGGCTAATTTGTTTTGCTTTGCACTGCAAGCTAAAATCAGAGTTACGAGCTGCAGGAGACAAGCTACAAACGTAACAAGATGAACATCCATATGTGAAAGTACAAATAAAGTACTATTCAACACTAAATGTGCTATTAAACGCTAAAAAATACACAGCTGCTGTAACTAGCCTGCACTCGTGCGCCGCCATCTTGAGACCTCCACGTCCAATCCAGTCTAGTATGTGATATCGTGCTTCAAAGAAATATCGATATATTACCCAGCCCTACTTGACAGCCAAGATGTCTTAACCATTTCTTTCCTTCCAGGAAAGCAGATTGGCGAGGAGGCAGTAACACTGAACCCCACGTGTGCTGAAAGTCACCAGTGGTATGTTCCACTTCTTTTACTATTTTTATTTTCTTCATTTATCTTTTTGCATAGTCATTGCAGCAACATCAAAGTCTCTATATTTGAACAGGGTTCCTACTCAAGTATAAATCAAATCAAATCAACTTTATTTATATAGCACTTTTCCTGCAAGGAGATGCAAAACAAAGTGCTTTCCAGAATTAAAACAATTTCCACAATTAAAAAGGAAAACAATGAAGCAAAAAGAAAGCCCCTCCTTCCCACCCTCCATACTAGACCCACACACACACACACACGCAAGCACACAATCACACACAGTAGGGAGACATGGCATGGCACTGAGGAACAAGGAAACGCCACCTTTGGGGCCGTCCACACTGGGAGGAGCTGCAGGCCGTGCCATCGGAGGACCAGCACCCGGGCCCCCCGACTCCGTTAGACGGGCGGACCCCCACATTAAAGGGAGGAACCCCCAGCCGGCCGTGTCGAAGGGACCCAAGGATGGCACCCCCTCAGCATACCCGAACAGCCCCCAGTGTGGAGGACCCCCCTGAGGAAACACTGGAGTTAGAAGCTAAAGACTAAGAGCATAAAATAGGACTAAAAGATAAAAACATAACACTGGAGTTAAAAAACTGAAGACCAAGAGCAGAAAATATGACTAAAAAGATAAAAACAAAACACTGGAGTTAAAAGCTGAAGATTAAAAGCATAAAATAGGACTAACAAGATAAAAACAAAACACTGGAGTTAAAAGCTGAAGATTAAAAGCATAAAATAGGACTAACAAGATAAAAACAAAACACTGGAGTTAAAAGCTGAAGAATAAGAACATAAAATCGGACTAAAAGGATGAATACATAATAAAAGCTTAACAATATTAGTTAAAAGAATGCATGTAAACAAAGTTGTGTTTTGTTTAGTTTTTTTTTTACTGGAAGAGGAGGCAAAATGTCTCTGTTGATGGTATAGATTACTGACACCTGTCATAGATGAATGAATGAATGAATGAAATAAAAGCATATTTACATTTTTAAATCAAAAAACAATCGAATACCCAAATCGTTTCATTGATTCAACAATCAAAGGAGTCTAGTATGTCATTTTGAAATGTCAAATCTGCAGTAACCCTGTTTGAATAGGATAGGTCAACACCGACCTCAGCATGATGCACACTTCCATGTCCTCTATGATGAGGCCAAATGAAAATGTCATTAAATTCTGAGCTTTTTTTTTGTTGGTATACCACTCTGGTGTGCAAAATCCCCTATTCGGTGAGTCAGAGGTCCTGGTGGTATCTGTGCAGGACTCAGCGGTGCATTCCTAATCTGAAATCATCTTCATGTCAAAACTTGACACATGGAAGCCATCCCATCCATTTCCGATGCTGCTTATCCTCAGCAGGGTCGTATGCTGGAGCCTATCCCAGCAGTCCAATCGCATGGCACATATAAACAAACAACCATTCATGCTCACATTCATACCTATGGACAATTTGGAGTGGCCAATTAACATTGGCACCTACATGGTGCTCCTCCTCAGAGAAGATGCACCTTGCAATTGGTCACCTTAAATACCCTTTCTCATGATTGCCTTCACTTGTGTATGCAGGTCAAGGGTCAATGAGCTTACCAAACAAATTTAGTGTTCCAATAATTCCTGTTAAAGGTATTCAAATCGATAAAACAACAAGGGTGCCCAAACTTATGCACCTACCTACTTTTGTTTCAATAATTATTGCACACTTTTCCTATAAACTTTGTAATTCTTCTAAACGTCATATAGTGTTTACATATTCTACACTAGCTAATTGATTGTGTGTTGTGATTTTCCATATAGTGTAGAGCGTGGATTCCATATTATTATTTTCTTTGTGAATGCATGTAAAGCTTCCAGTGGAAAACACGTCAACTGAGCCAGCAGTTTGTACTGTTTGTTAAACTATAATTGGCATGAGGTCATGCATGTGCTAAATCACTCCATGGATATAAAGCAGTGTTTGTTTAGTTAATTAAAAGAAAGAGCTTTTCCAAAGCCTAATTGTTAATCCTACCTCTGCTAATGGAATTTGCACCTTTCTTAAACCAGGCAGAAACGCTGTCTAAGATTAACGGATACAAAGTACATTGTAAAAGGGAGAGGCGAGGACTGGGAACGGTACCAGGCAGTGTCACAAGGAAGTTTATGTCTGAGGTAACTGTTTACAAAGTGTACCGATGCCGTGAGAAAACTTGTCGCCTGTTTCCTTGCGTGACGCCCAGCTTGTCACAGTTTGGCACATGTTTTGACGAGCTACCATTCAGTTTCTGCTGCGCCACTGAAACTATTGCAAAGCGTTATTGACTTTGTCATGCTGAATGGAAAGATTTGGGAGCCCTTCCGTAGATGTTTTCTTTTTACTTGCTTATCGTGTGGAATAGGTTTCATTTGCAACAATTGCTAGTACAGTTAGCAATCGTGCTTGGTTCAAAATAAATGCATTTGATGGTGAAGTTTGATTGTCACACTGAGTTTTACCATTTGTACTGTATGTATGGGTCATTGTATTTGCAAACAAAGGTCTACCTGCGTCTCAGTCTCAATTGGAGTTAACCTACTTCACCTGGATGCCAGCCAAACGTTTATTTTGAAACTTCATTCAGTATTTCCAGTTTGGTGACACGTTTTGTGAAACATGTTGTCATTCGTACAGTTGATTTTCAACAGGCCTTTATTTTGTTTTAACTGTATCTGTTGAGACCGTAATTCTACATACAACATGTACATACTTTAAATATACCTGTTCATTTGGAGGCCATTACATCACATCACATCACATGAAAATGATTGATGTGTTTATTCTAAATGGTGGCCACCTAACGACTCGGCATCCAGCACCTTGTATTACAATGAATAACCTAAACATATTATTAAAAATGACTGCTGTGCGCGTACAGCAATCATATCCCCTATATAGCGCACTGACGTAGGAGATTGCATGTATTTTGCCACTTTGCCATGCAAAAACCCTGATGAGGGTGTTTTTATAAATAAATACATATAATGTTCACGAGGGCACTTATGAAAGTCACTGCAATTTTGGCCTTTGAATAACAATTGTTTTTGGGCCTGTCATTGTAATAAATGGTCACAAACATTGGAAACTTTTACTTACAACATAGTGGATTCAATTTGTGTAGCATAGCCTATGCTAGTTAAAATGCTAAATGTGTTGGTTTCCAAAATATCATATATATATATATATAAGTGGACTTGACATCCTTTCATTTTTCAGGATGTGGCCCTCAGTGGAAACGGTTTGGACACATCTGGGCTATAGACTGCTAATCGTTTTGCTGTTAATTGCAATTAAAAAACAAAACCGTTTCTGTGCTTCATCACAATGAGGAGACTGAGCGACTCATTCAAACGTATCCTACCACCAAAACACACATTCCGGTACACACGGACACACACTGTAGCAGATTCCAACTACCATCAGCACCATCATGTCAGATGACCTTCTGCATGCTGATCCTTCATATTAAAGGTGTTTATGTGAGTCCGTGGTGTCGGACAGAGTACCAGCAGGATTAAAGCAAGCGTGCAGTGAAAAGACTTTGATCAGCTTCCTCCACTCTTCTCCGAAAACTCAGCGAAGCTCAAATCATTCTCTTTCCTGCCCCTACTTGCCACAGTCTGAGTCTGGTACCTTAATTAGTGTAGCAGAGGAGAAAGGTGAAGCAGCTTATCTCTGTTGATACTGTCAAATTAAGAGCCTCGCTAAAAAGGATTTCATTTTGATGGGTTTTCACTTTCACTTTGGTTCGCGTTACTCATGTGACGGCATATCTCCTCTCACTTATTCCCATCAGAAAGAAGTATCTCGTCAATAGAGCGTGTCAGGACTCAACCCCAAGCAGTGACCATTGATTGATGGTTCCATGATCCCAATTGTACCCGAATGAACAAGAGCACACTGGCAGCATCAAGTAGCAATGCAACCAGATTTATGAATGCACAATCAAGACAAGTGCTGACTAATTTCATCACACAATTTAAAAGAATAAACAAAGGAACTAATAGTAAAGCAATCTTGTTTGCTTTATGGTCTAATTGCATAACAGAAGATTAAATTATCTTCTTCCTTCTCTTCCGGCTTTTCCCTTCAGGGGGCGCCACAGCAAACCAATCTCTTCCATCCAACCCTGTCTTCTGCATCTGTCTCTCTCATGTCCTCCTTCACTACATCCATAAACCTCCTCTTTGGTCTTCCTCTACACCTCCTACCTAGCAGCATCCTTCTACCAATATATTCACCATCTCTCCTCTGGACATGTCCTAACCATCTCAGTCTTGGTCTTAATCTCCAGGGCCTCTAACATGTAATGTCCCTCTGATGTACTCCTTCCTGATCCTATCCATCCTGGTCACTCCCACTGACAACCTCAGCATCCTCATCTCTCCTACCTCCAGTTCTGCTTCCTGTCTTTTCCTCAGTGGCACCGTCTGTAGACCAAACAACACGACTGGTCTCACCACAGCTTTGTATAACTCTCCTTTCATTTTAGCTTCTATCGCTAATTTTATATTCTCTTTCAGGTATGCCATCATGTGCGGAATTTTGGCCGAATATGACACAATGCAGAACAAGATCAAGAATGGCTACATTTTTAAGGTGAGTAGTTGCAGTGCCGTCATGAAATGCTCTGTACATGTTAGTCCTCGTGTCAGATGGGAATGTTCTCCTCCATGGAGTGGAGGGGAATGACGACTCACTTAAACCCAACCACGCCCACATCTTGTACTGTTGCACAACACTGTGTGCGTGTGTGTGTGTGTAACAACGGCACGTAGACTTTTATCCTCGGTCAGCAGCCTCCCCCCAAAACACAGTGTACCTGCAAAAGTCTTGACAGGTGAGCAAAACCGGAGGGCATATGTGGAAATAAAAGATGCAGCGAGGATGAATGGAAAAGCAAGTGTGGTTGAGGAGTGTTGCGGCTGCGATCGCGTGTGTGAGAAGTGTTCATGGAATACTTGTGGGTTGGTGAAGCAGGACAGATCAGGTCAGAACAGAAGGGCGGCGGAAATAGCAGCCATGTCATCAATCAACAATGACAATTTTCCTCTTGTCTGTCTGGTTTCCTTCCGTGTCAGGATCATCTGGATAAAGCCATCGAACTGAAGCCCCAAGACCCCATGTCCTACTACCTGCTGGGCCGCTGGTGCTACGCCGTGTGTGACATATCTTTCACATCTTTCTTCACATCCGCAATCACTTCCACTCCGAAAGCTGACACCATGCCTCGTGTCCTGTTGCAAACACGCCTACGCTTCCCCTCCATCACTGCCACTGTTTGGGTTTCCTCCTGGTTTGTTGTCCCCGTGAGGATGTTCAGGAGCGGGTTAAAGGACTGGCTATTGTGAGCTCTAAATCAGATTATAGCTACAACATATTTTCATCCAGCTTCCGTTCAAGTTGATGCAGCTCCTCATGTTTGGTCGGCCAGTCTGTAAGCGGTGGCGGTTTATAGAGGAGCATTGCATGATTCATATTTTGATTATTTTTCCAAGCTTGCAATGTGTTTCTCTTTCTCGGTGTCACACTATTTGCCAGGAAGCAAATAAGCTATTACGGATATCACTGTAATTAGTCAATAACACTCACGTTTACTAATCGCAGTAGGAGTCAGAAGCATTGCTTGGTGTTTTCTTAGGGTTTTATAGGCTCTCTGTCATGTTTGTATGTTCCACAATGATCTAGTGTTTGCACTCAGCCACTTCCTCTGTTTGAAAGCTGCCACGATGACGCCATAGCAATACTACACCTGCAATTAGCTGCTGCTTGGATGAATAGTCCAAGGCAGACTTCCTTTGGCTATTATCATTGTCTGCCAAAAAAAAAAAAAAAACACAGGCGGGAGGTTACCGATGCCGCAGTCATTAAAAATGGAGGAAAAGTAAATAGTCTTGCAATGCTTCCAATGCCTCCTTTGCATTTAGCCTGGGAATCACTGGATATTACTGTTTGATTCAAAGACTAAAACCACCCATACACATGCGATTCACATTTTTATGCAGACCTAGTTGAAGTCGTTTGTAGGAGGGGTAATTGGAAGCTCCCAACTACTCGTAAGATGATTGGATGAATGTTTTTGCCTTTTCTATGAAATGTAAATGTGTTGCCAAAACTAACACTAACCATTTCCCACTTCTTTTAAGTGCATCACTTTTCTTGCTCGAGCCAATGGTTGTCAGTCAATCACATGCACAGCCAAATACTAATATTAATACTAATATTAACACCAATGATCCCACCCAGACTGCAGGAAAATCAGTCGTCTATAGACGACCACTGACCCAAACGAATGAACAATATGTGCAAATCATGATATGAAGCATTTTGTTATGTGTTCATGTGCACAAGTTTTGGCCAAATACTAATACAATATAATATAAGGGGAACACGCTGCTTCCTTGTTAGCATTTTTGGCATTAGCACTCACACACAGGGCCTGATCTACTAAGGTTTGCGAATGTTAAAACAAGTGCTAGCTTGATTGTGTGTGCAAAGCTGATGTACTAAAAGTGCACCGAGGCTTGCGTCTGTCATTTGAGGAAAATATTTCTGGCAATCGATTTTGCGTGTAAAATAATGTGCAGGAGGAGATTAAAATGTAATTCTTTAGATGTTGACAATGTTACAGACTAAAGTTCACAGTGTTGCTGCCAGAACAGTATATAGTGCTAATGTGTGAAGTGGGAGCAAGTCTCAAATAAGTCTGAAGTCGTTCATCTCGAGTCTCGAGTCAAGTCTCAAACATAGACGTGCAAGTGCAAGTGACGTCTCAAGACAAGTCAGGTCGACTCAAATGTTTGAGTTCCTACCACTCATAAGCACTGTTTAGTGCAGGGGTGGGCAAACTTTTTGACTCGCGGGCCGCATTGATATAACAAAATTTCCGGGGGGGGGGGGGCAGACTATATATTTTACACGTAACAGTCCACCTGGTATTATTGTATCTGGAAAAATTGTCATGCAATCTGCTATTATTATTTATTATTTTATATTTATATTTAAATATTTTAAAAATAATAAAATATTATAATAATTAAAATAAAATTAAAATAATAATTATTATATTATTATTATGTAAAATATGCAAATATAACAATATTATTATATATAATTAACATAATAATTAGCATTAATATAATAATATAATAATCATAATAGTTATAATAATAATATAATAATTATTATTTTAATTTTTATTATGCTTGTGTCCCTTTTTTCAGGAGCACTTTGTAAACAACAGACCATGTCAAACAACAAAATTGATACAACCATCAAAAGGTTGGCTCAGGCCATGATGCCAGGTTGTATGTTGAGTTTAAATGAAATACTTTTGAAAGATTGGGCGGGCCGTATTCAAACACTTGGCGGGCCGGATGTGGCCCCCGGGCCGTAGTTTGCCCACCTCTGGTTTAGTGGCCCCCGGGCCGTAGTTTGGCCACCTCTGGTTTAGTGTCTCCCCACTAAACTGCCATTTTGTGCCACATTGTGCTTCTTGAGCAATCTCAATGAATTCATAATATATGGATATACGTATGAAATGAATACCTTATATCACTGTGTGATTATTGTCACGGAATTTGTACTCCAATCTGGTGTGTGTCTTGCAGGTGGCCCAGTTATCTTGGATCGAGAGGAAAGTTGCGGCTGCATTATTCGGAGAGCCTCCCAGCGCCTCAATTGAAGATGCACTGACTAATTTTCTCAAGGTTCAGTTTTTCTTCATTCTTCAGTCTGCCCATTATAGTAAAACTAATTGTCAGTTCTGCAGACAGGCCCATTGCTTCACGAAGAAATGTATAGTATACATTTAGACAATACACAGCACTACGTCTCCACTACAGAGCACTGCAGGAAAGCACAAGTCTACAATTTGGTGCAGATGTTGTATTTTAAAAGGGATGTGAAGTACTATGCCTTGTTTATAAATGGAACATTTTTGTAGTTGGGGCATAGAAAACCTTCTAAATATGTTTTGTCGACATTGTTAGAGCCTTCTACACATGAAATAACACCCCTATAGTCACATTTACACTGGGATTACCCCATATAGTAGAAATTATAAGAGAAAATAAGACATGAATAATACTTGTGATGTGTGTATTGCTTAGGAGAGCTGCGTGGGCAGGACATGGGAAGTGATAACGGGGGGGCTTGGCATGGGTTCTGGGCGCAACAGTAACCCGTTGTGTCCAGCGAATTCGAGCAAATCTGGTGCTTGTGTGTCACACGGAACATTAAAGTAATTGGTGACCAGTGTTGAATACTACGTATCGTCATAACATCTTTTAATGCATCTTTTGAATATATTATATTTTTATTTGAGCTCATTTAGCCATTTGTATG
The DNA here is from genome assembly GCF_030265055.1 of Doryrhamphus excisus. Taxonomy (NCBI): domain Eukaryota; kingdom Metazoa; phylum Chordata; class Actinopteri; order Syngnathiformes; family Syngnathidae; genus Doryrhamphus; species Doryrhamphus excisus. The sequence goes on from NC_080467.1 coordinate 2,253,840, forward strand.
CTTCAAAATGCTCAATCTTGCGAAAATGACATATAAATATGCATACTATAAATAGACAGCTTGTTTTGACTAACGGGCCATATTCAATCACAAAACAGCACAATTTATGAATTCATATATTTTTGAAAAACGATGACAGAGTGAAGCCATGCAATTTGAAGCGTCAGGTTGAAAACCGTACCGGCTCAATATTCCATTTTTGTATGTATTTCTTGGTTCCCATGTGTCAAAAGCTCCATTTCATGCTTCCTCCCTCCTGTGCCAAGTTTAAAAACGCCAAACCCTGTGTGTTTAGACAGGCTTAATGTGTGTTCTCACATTTTCAATGTTTATATAGTAGAGACATGAATTTTGCTTCTGGCTAATATTCCTGTGCAAGCCTCTTCCTCACATCTTGTGTATCTTCAGCCATCAGTTCCATGGCCCCTGTTGGAACACGTAGGCCACGACGTGGAAACAAAGCTGCCAGAAAAGGCTTTTGTGCTGAGGGAAATTTATACTGCAAATGCGGAGGCCTCCAGGAATGAAATCAGATAAACAGTTTCTATCTGAAAGGTAACTTGGTGTCATGTTTGTCTCTGTTGCAGGTCGAGGACCTCCATCCAGGATATTCCAAACTCAACTATGTATTCCTTGCTAAGGTCTGTATGTACAGGAAGTGGAGATCTTTCTACTATTTTGTGTAAATAAGATGAGTGGAGTTCAGAATTTTTTGCCTTTAGTTCATGGGCTTTGTTGGTTAACAACCACAAAGTTTAGTGTACATGGGAACTTGGGAACATTTCCTTACTTACCGACAAGGGCGTTGCAAGGGAGGAGGTCTCCGTAATGAGACCACCGTGCTGCTTTGTCATCACTGTTTCATAGGAGCAGATCCTTTCACATATTCAAGGATGACATGTTTATCTTCACAATGGTCGTGACCATACAACGGCTTAGACCAGGGGTGTCCAAACTTTTCCATTGAGGGCCACATACTGAAAATGAAAGGACGCCAAGCAAAGCGTGTAGATTAAGTTATATAAGTATACATTTGAAGAAAATACTGCATCTCAGTGTATTCATTACACGAGAAACAGGAGACACCATAACATGAGGTCCGCCTGTAATGGCGTCGAGAATAATTTAAGTAATTTCCTGTATTCGTGTATCCCTCACGCTGCTCGTCTCTCTGTGTGACAGTGCTACAGAGATTTGGGCCAGAGACAAAAGGCGAGGAATATGTATGAAGCTGCTTGTTCAATGCCAGCTGTTTCCAAAGAGGTACGACCCGTCACATATATGTACACACATGACACGTTCTCCCAACCTGCAAACATTTTTTGAAATGGAAATTCCATGCTGGTAATTGTTACTTGATGAAGGTATAGCGATGATACAATGAATCCTGGATAACGTTTGGTGTGACGGGATTATCATAGCTGTATTGAGGGGCTCTGATATTAATTATATTTACAGTGGAAGCCATTATTCATGTGCTGCTAAACAATATTGACCAAGTACAGCGGTAACAACTGGTTTGCTTGGCTATAATTATGGCTACACGTGAAGAAAACTATTATTTACTGTCACAATCCGCATCGTCTCCTGTGTGACAGTTTTTGTTTTCACGTTGTTCGCCTTAGTTCCTGCTTTCATGCTTTTATTTTGTTGTTCTTCCTGTGTTGGTCTGTCCTGCGTTTCGTCACTTTTACTTTCCCGTTCTACGCGCACCTGTTGCCAATTTGATTCTTGTATTTAGTTCAGCCGGGTGCGTCTAGTTTTTGTTGGTTCATTGCATGTTTTACTACGTGTCTTATGCCAGTGCTGCATTCGCCGAATTCGGAAAATAAAAGCAAAGCTTTTTCCTGCACCACCTGCTTCATCTCTGCATCCTGGGGTCGCACCGCAACACCCGCATGACGAACCGTGACAATTTACTTCATTATTGAGTTGTGTCCAAACATCACAATTATCACTGACATATTTTGTATGAACATATCATTTTACAGGTTTTTAATAAATTGTGATGAGGTTTAAATCTGGACACCCTTTTCAGTCAACAGATTTGGAGAAGGTGTCATATAAAAATGTTTGAGTTCTCTCGGCTATATTTAACTCCAGCGTACTAGAACATGGACTCTGTTCACAGGATGAAGAAGCACAGAAGGAGCTGGACCTTCTCTGCACAGAACTCCAAATGCAACCCCCTGCAGGCCAGTTGTTGTAGGTTCTATTGCTCCTGGCCGTGTGTGCGGTGGGAACCATCATGTGAGCAAACTGGCAGCTGGACTGAGGTCAGTGGTGAAGAGAGGCGCCATAAGATGTAGACGTACGGTCACTTCCTTGAGATGGTGAGTGGCTGCTTTGGTGTGTTCGGGTGTTTCTGTAGGAATAGGAAAGCGGGCCTTGCGGCTCCTTCCTTCCGTCCTGTTTTAATTGTCGCCTAACTCACGTGACTTGACTTGACGTGACGTGACGTGTCTCCAACCAAAGTTGGCGGATTGGCTCTCTTTACCTGCACTTGACTTTTTAACGACCACCGATATGCCATACGCATACACACGTGTTTTATGGCTTGGAACCTGTTATTGATTGACATTGTTGTTTCTGGCTTCTATCCACAGTTAAATGGGTGACATTTATTAATGGCTTCCTCTCTTATGGCACACCCCCCGTGACTGTAATGGTATGCACCTATTCTCACTGCCATTAATCACACGCTCTGCTTGCAAGAACAGGCGGCAAACATCATCTTTCTCCATTTAAGACAAAAAATAAATCTGATTATATATCTTAGGCACTCACTTGACAATTGAGTCTTTAAACGCAGCACAACACAATATCTTTGACATGCTTATTCACTTCCTGAGTATCTTCTAATTAAATAAAAGAATATGAATAGATTAACTTATGGTGATGAAGGAAGGGAAATGACGCTGCAGGTAAATAGAGCCATTTACGCTTTGGTTTTTAGGTTTGGGGCTTTTGGAGTATTTTTTGGAGCAGAAGAGTTGTCGATCCGTGACGAGGGATGGGTACCCAAAACGCTTCAGTTATAGGCCGATACTACCGAGCACCGACTCGCACCAAATCAAATGGTACCGTGTTTTGGTGCCAAAAGTCCAGTTTCAGGGGAGTGTCATGGCACCACAGTGCACAAGCGATGAAGATGACACCATGGGGGGGTAAACAGTACCATATTATTAAATCTTATATATCAAGAAACAATCTTCAATTGGGAAAAAATAGTCAATTAACACTTAAGACCGAATGAACACACAAAAGTACTGAAAGTTGGTACATTGTATAACAGTATCAGTTCAAATGTACCCATCCCTACCTGGGACGCATGGAATCTAGATTTTAGGGAGGGAGATTGAATGAATGTTAAATTATGGGTGTTGATTTTAAGAGTGTTTTATCCATTCCTAATTGTTGTAATGGTTTTGCTGTCAATGTAGTAGAATGTATGCGTAATGCAGGCCGCACATGCATTTGTTTTAAGATTCCGATTTTTTTTTTAATGTTTGAAATCACTTTAAATCTGCTTTTGTGTCTCTTTCCATATTTGTAATATTCCATATCTATGTACAAGATTAATTTTGCCGCCAAAAGGCAATTGTGATGGTTGTTTTAAAGATGCAGGTACATGGAGGTTATTATACATCATCATGGATGCTCCCACAATCTGATATTAAATCGGCAAAACCAATAGCACTTTGTATTATTTATTTGGAGGACATCATTTGTAATGATTGATTGAAATGAATAATAATAAAAATAACTTGGATTTCAATATTTTTGGACTAATGATGGGCCATCGTCAACCAAAAAAACAGCGCTAATGAATGAATGAATGTTTTCATGCTGCAGGCATGTCCATGGGCGTATCACTTCCTTGCGGTTTTGCTGATAGTTCTGGATCCTAACCTCCGAGAAAATTGGAGCTCTCCTGTAATTACTTTCAAGGCGTGTTTTGTGCCAGGTTAATATTGACATTTTCCTCCATGTGCGAGTCAACCAACAGCCTTGCAGGTCTCGTCATGCTTCAGCATTTTACTGTCATGTTTGTACAAAAGAATCACTTCCCAAATGAGTTCAAATGACATCCATGTGCAGATTCTCTTCCTCTTCCTCTTCCTCTTCCTCCTGTGCATGAAAGGGACTCGTGGAAGATGGCCGCATACGTTGGCTCAGTGCTGCCTCTGATCTTGATCTTGGTGTCCTCTATGCTGGTCTTATGGAATCAACTTTGTTGCATAAGAGCAGCGTAGCTTTTAGGTGTCCTGTCTCCTCAAGCTCAAATTCCTGAGGAAGGATGGATTGATTCTTTTTATTTCTTTTTTATTTCCCGCTCACTCGACATAATTGTGGGAATGCCCAACGCATGTGTTATTGTAGTTGGCCGTTTTCATCCATTTATTCCTCTTCTTCCTACTTCTTATTCCGCCGCAATCAATTTTTTGTCCACTAACTACTCCTCCATTTCGTAACCAATTCTAACAAATCCAACATGAAAATGTTCACCTCACTCAGGACAGGTTTGCTACCTATTCGGACTTTTGAAAATATCACCACATTTAGTGTCTTTTCATATTTTCTGTGTAAAATGTCCCATTAAAAATGAATGGGCGGTTTGAATGGCGCCCTCTGCTGGTGAAAAGTCACTTAAAAGCTCCGTTGGGGGTTCATCAGTGATGGTGTGGCTTGGTTCATAAAGTACTGCTTCCCAAGCCAGAGGTTGCTGGTTTGATGCCTGCTTATGCATTTATCATATTGTATACCGATGACAGTAATATCAACTACTTTTGAAAGACCAGTGCAGCAGTGCATTGTGGGTATTAAAAAGCAGTGTGTGGCCTTTTCTCCGGGTATTCCGGGTTCCTCCCATATTCCAAAAGGTTAATTGGTGACTCCAAAGTGTATCCCACCTTTTGCTCAAATCCTACTGGAGTTGGCTCCTTCATGTGTCCTGCGATTGGCTGGCCACTGGTCCGCCTCTCATCTGAAGACAGCTGGGATAGGCTCCAGCCAAAGCGCCACCGTAGTGAGGCCAAGTGGCGTAGAAGATGGATAGATGCATGGACGTGTGGGAGGCATGTTTACAACCTAAATACTTCATGTGAAGAGAGAAGCTGACTCCAATACTTTTATTGCAAATGTTGATCCAAAAATAGATATTCTTATGAGTGTCGGTTACCCTTGCCTTCCAGGTTCCATTGTAGAACTTTCAAAACAAACATTCCAAATTACCCTATTGCTGATTATGCCAAGAACCATGATGGTGGGCAGGTCCATGATGTTTGTGTGCATGGACTCCTTGTGTGGAAAAATATTATTATATTATTATTATTATTATTATTATTATTATTAGACGCACAAAAGCAGGATCTTGTTATGAATGAATGAATGTGTCGCCTATTGTTGTTGTTGTTGAGAAAACACCAGATTAAATGTGGAGATTCTTGCCAATCTTGTTATTCAGTCTTCACAGAACAAAGCTTTATTGACGTGTTTTACGTCATACAATATTGACAGATAACTGCTATAAATATGACAAACTATGCATCCACATTCAAAACGCTTTTCCCATTCACTTTACTGTTCTACAGGCGCCATATTCATCCTTGGTGCTCTGGTATATCAGTTTCATTCTGGCAACCCACGCATTTCTTTTGTCTGGTGTGAGCTGGAGCCTACCCCATAGGACTTTGGTCACACTGACAGACGCATTTCAGCCATTTCTTTCATCATATAGATATTTGTTGTTCGTACTCTATGTGGACGTTAGTAATGCTGCTCTTTCTACCGCCCATGTCCAAAAGAATTCTCTTATTCTCTTATCCATATTTCACCGTCTTTGTCACTATCTCTCCTCTGGACATGTTCCAACCATCTCGGTCTGGCCCAAAGGACTTTATCTCCAAGGCCTCTAACATGTAAACCCCCTCTGATGTACTCCTTCCTGATCCTATCCATCCCGGTCACTCCCAATGAGAACCTCAGCATCCTCATCTCTGCTACCTCAAGTTCTGCTTCCTGTCTTTTCCTCAGTGGCACTGTCTCTAGACCAGGGGTGGGCAAACTACGGCCCGGGGGCCACATCCGGCCCGCCAAGTGTTTGAATACGGCCCGCCCGTTCTTTCCAAAGTATTTCATTTAAAGTCAACATACAAGCTGGCATCATGGCTTGAGCTGACATTTTCATGGTTTTTACATGGTTTTATTAATTTCGTTATTTGATGCGGCCTGTTGTTTACAAAGTGCTCTGAAAAAAGGGACACAGGCACATAATAATAATAATAATAATAATAACAAATAATAATAATAATATAAAATAATAATAACAAATAAAATAAAATAATACTAAATGTATTCTTATTATTATAAATTTATAACGCACTTTACATCAAATAAATAATCTTAAAGTGCACTTATAGCAGATTGCATAACACTTTTACAGATATAATAATTATAGTTATTTGATGTTATTTGATGTGGTCTGTTATTTACAAAGTGCTCCTGAAAAAAGGGACACAGGCATATAATAATAATAATACAAATAATAATAATAACAAATAATAATAAATGTATTATTATAAATTTATGACGTACTTTACATCAAATAAATGATCTCAAAGTGCCCATAAAGCAGATTGCATAACACTTTTACAGATACAATAATTCCAGCTGGACTGTTACGTGTAAAATATCGAGTCTGCCCCCCCCCCGTCAATTTTGTTAAATGAATGCGGCCCGCCAGTCAAAAAGTTTGCCCACCCCTGCTCTAGACCAAACAACATGGCTGGTCTCACCACCACGTCGCCAACAATGGTTAAAAAAAGAACAGAACTGGAGTCCATTTTTGAACATTTTATTTACATTTTCCAGGTTCCAGGGTTTTTTTGTACATTTTTCTCTCTCCCATTTTTGCATTTTCAAGCTCCACTCATTAAGATCTAATAGTACAAAGTGAAGTGTTAATTCTTAGAAATTTATGATCAGTCTGTACTCTCAGGACATTGACTCCTCCCAACTGGACTATTATGCTTGTTTTGGAAGATTGTTTTATTCCTCATTTAACAGGCTTCATCAATTCATGTTAAAAATATTCAATAGAATGTTAAAAATATTACAACACATCAACATAAAGATATATTTTCCTAGGAATGATAACCCCTTGGGTATGAAAATGTACATCACCAAAAGCCGTGGACCAGATGTCCATGTCGACTACCGTGGACACGTTTTAGTCAGAAGAAGAACGCTGTGGACATGACGAGCTGCTTCGACATCAGCAAGCTTCCAGGAAGGAATAGCAAACGTTCATACAGCAGCTCACAAGCTAATATTTTATAGAGTACAAATAACGTTACTACGTATTTGTAGTATTTGGCTTTACGGAGGCCAATATTATAATAAGTACTCCATGAGCGTATACGCCAGACGGACAGGAGCCTGCATGAGAAGGTCTAGACCAGGGGTCGGCAACCTTTATTATCAAAAGAGCCATTTTACCCACACGCTTACTAAAGGAAAACAGATAGGAGCCGCAAAACATCATTTAAAAACAATATCTTATAAACTTTTGAAAGTTTGAATCAGTTTTAACGCCAAATTTTTACACCAAATTGTTGCTTCTCGTCACATGTGAGCTCTTTGAGCTCATCCAATCACGAGTCAGAACTCATTCACTTCAATTCATTCAGGGTCTCACAGAAAGTCAGATTTAAAAAAAAAAACTCATTAAAAAATGCATATATTTTCCCATTAGGGTATTTTAAAAAAATACTTGAGCGTTGTGAAGGGAGCCACAACAAAGTGGCTGAAGAGCCACATGCGGCTCTGGAGCCAGGGGTTGCTGACCCCTGGTCTAGACCCTCCTGGGACCTCCTGATCGAGACGCCCCACATGACCACATCAGGACCTCCAATGCCACCTCCATGTAGTCCTTCACTTAGATGAATGCAGGCCTTCCCTGCCAAGTCCAGAGCCAACGAGATGAACATCGACTGTCGATTAGTCATCGGTAATCATTGTTATTCTACATGTGGCGTATATTTCACATCATAAATATTTAGTTCTCGTGTCTTTTTATTGCTCTTCATTTCGTTGAAGAGTCCGTGTCCTCAGCGAAACCCCGACTGGCCGCATCTTCAAGCAGCCTCATGTGATCCCGCAGCGAGACGGCGATGGAGTAGGCGTTGGGTTTGAGGGTCAGCCCGTAGGTGTAGGCCAGGCCGGGCGGCCCGGTCGGGTCGCTGCTGATGTTGCACTGGTGGGCCAGCAGGGCGGTGAAGAGGAACAGGTGGAACTTGGACAGCTCCTCTCCGATGCAGCGCCGCTTGCCCATGGAGAAGATGAGCACCAGGTTGCACCGGTCCTTGTTCAAATCCCCGCTGGGGTGCAAGAAACGCTGGGGGTCGAAGGTCTCCGGATTGGTCCAGACGCCGGGGCTGTGATTGGAGGACCACTGGTTTACGAAGACCACCGTGTTCTTTGGTATGGTATATCCGTGGATGGAGGTGTCCGTGGTGGTGGAGTGAGGAATGGTGAGCGGCACGAAGCTGGTGAAGCGCATCACCTCGTAGATGAAGGCCATGACGTACGGCAGCTGAGGCTGGTCATCGATGGACGGCAGGCGGCTGCGGTCCACCACCTTGTCCACTTCTTCCTGGAGACGCAGCTGCAGCTCGGGGTACCTGGGGTCCGCACGGTGAGAACCGCATGTTAGAGAACTAGCTTGGTGCCATCAACAAAAGTGAATCATACACTATTCAAATGTATTCATTTTTCATGTTTCACTCAGTCGTTCGTGTAACACAATAGCCCCCCCCACATCCCACCCCCCCCCCCCCCCCGCCCACCCCCAGACACGTGGAACATTCTACAAGTCGCTAGCATCGTTGGAATCCTCTGGAGGCCGTGGGAACGACATAAGTAAGTTCGCTAACGTATTCATTTGTTTTTTACCATCAAGTATTGGGACACATGGGGGGGGGGGTAAGATTTCAAGAATAAAGTCGTAAATTGACAAAAAAAAAAAGTAATATTATCTGTTTGGAAAATAGTACATAGCTCTTGAGAAACTTTATTGATAACGTGGCAGCAAAACAGAGCAGTTGAGCATTTAGCATTTCAAACAATACTAAATAAAACTAAGCCCCCCCCCCCTTTTTTTTCTCATAAATGTATGACTTTATTTTCAAAATATTATTTAAATTCTCCATTGTCTCTTTTTTCATGTAATTGTATTTGTTTTAGTGTCTACGTGGTAAAATGGCTACATTTCCTGTTGCTAATTCTGCGCTAAAAACTCCCTTTTGTCATCTTTGCTAACGAAAGTCATTAAATAAAGTTAGTTCAATACATTTGGTTGAATTATGAGTTTATGCAGTAAAAAAGTTTATTTTGAGTTACAAGGAAAATCGGTTCAATGGCCCTTAGTGGTTAGTATAACTTAACAATATACAAATGATGATATTGTTGGAATACACATTATGAATTATGAATGACTAAAATCTCCAAATGTTTTATGTTCATGAAATATTTGACGTGTTTTTGCATGATTATGAAATATAATATCATAAACAACGTGGCAATGATTTGATTTTCCGCTCCTACACTCCTATTTGTGAGGATTATTTTCCTATGGCATTCTGCATTCCATATGGCGGAGAGCACGGGTTCGATTCCCAGTCCGGGGTGCATATCCAAAAGTGTTTTGACTCGCTGTGGCAACCCCCCCGACATGGAAAAGCCATGAAGATCCCAGTCTGATACTGGTCACAATGTCGCCTTAAAGAATGTATTGGTGCCCCCCCCCCCCCCCCCCCCCCCCCCCCCCAAAAAAGGCACGGTGGTTGCTATGATATGCGGCAATGCTTCCATTTCTATTATTTCTCCGGAATATTTCCAAAGTTCAGGAATGACATCCTGGCATCACATGAAAGCATCCAAACACTCCGTCTTGACATTGCTATGATATGCTGTGATATAGCATCCATAGTGCCAAAGCCTCGTTAGCAAGCGTTCATATTTTAGTTAATTTCCCGTAAAGGAGACGAGGCCAAAGCGGACTTACTTGACCAGGATGAGGATGATCCATTGCAGGGACGTTGACAGCGTATCCTGACTTGCACCAAAGATGTCGGCCACAGTGGCCGAGACAAGGTCCTTCTCCGACCCGAGACCACTTTGATGGCTCAGCTTGTCCAAGGCCACAATGAGAGCGTCGGTCATGTCCCTGATGGAGCCGGACCGCATGCTTTTCCGGTGTTCCATCACCTTGTCCAGGATGAAGGCGGAGAACTCCCGGTTGAGGGCTTTAAAGTCTTCAAACATGGTTTTGATGGGGTTGGGGAAGAACTGGAGCCAGGGCATCACGTCCACGATGCTCCCGGCGCCCACCGTCTCGGTGAACTGGTTGTTCCTGCCCACCACCTGCAGGAACTCCTCATCCTCGTAGCGGTACCTCTTCCCGAAGCAGACGGCGCTCATGATGTTGGCGGTGGACACCACCAGGTAGGTCATGGGCCGGAAGTAGCGCCGCTCCCGGGTTTTGTCCAGAAAAAGCTGCAGAAGTTCTTTGAACTCGCAGAGGATGTGCTGCTCGAATGAGGTCTTGGTCGTCTGGTTCCCCGTGGAGAACATCCTGACCGTGGAGTGGGCCACCCTGCGGTGCGTCTTCCACCAGTCCGACGCGGTGGTGAAGGCGAAGCCGGCGCCGTTGGAGATGTACCGGAAGGAGGCGAAGTCGGGCCTCCCCGCGAACTCCGAGCCCTGCTTGACCAGCGCCTGCTTGATGGCGTCCCCGTTCAGAACCACCACGGTCCGAGAGCCCAGCTGGATCTGGAACACGTCGCCGTATTTCTCCGTCAAGCGCATGAAGTACAAGTGCGGCGCGCCGCCCAGTTGCGCCGCGTTGCCGACGACGGGCCAGGCGAACGGGCCCGGAACGCGCAAGCCCGGACGCTTCCGGAGCCAGCGGGCAACTTGGACGGACAGCAGGACGGTGACGCACGACACCAACAGGGTCGTCAGAGCCTCGCCGCCGCTCGCTTCCGACCTCGGAGCCATCTTGGGGATTCTGAAAGGACGACATCGGAGTCAAACGCGCATACCTGAGACCGCATCACCTGTGACGTGCTTTCCGATACCTGCCCACGGTCGCGAATGTCAAGAGATGTCTCGCCAAAAGGCCGATTTGGTCAGCGGACTGTTGCTCTCTCCGCGTTCATGTGCGCGCTTTTACGCACGCCTCGCTGTGCCAAGGCTGCAACATCCCAGGCCGACGGCGTCTGTGCGCCGCTTTGATACTCCTTTTTCTTTTTTTAGGTGTTGTTCCAGAGGGTGGCACCCCACCCTGCGGATATCCCCTCCCCCGAAACAGCGCAGCCACCCTGCCTCCGGCAATTGCCGCAACGGGCGGCATTGCGCACCGCTGTGCGTCGAAAAGCTGCACGCAAAAGGTAGTTGGCGCATGCGTTCGTTTTTATATTTCAACTATAATGACATTTACGTAACTGGCATCATTATTGGCGGTGGCTTTGGCGATGGAGTTATGGATATTGCAATATCGATAATATCTAATATTTGTTATTCATTCAACTTCTAATAACAACAGCCTGCCTAATTTTACATTTCTGTTGCAGTCAATTGACATGTTTTAAGTATTTGCTGATGTACAATGATGTATTATAATAATATCATATCTTCTTTGCTGGATTCGTGCACAAAAATGAGTTATAAATATAAGTTATTGTCCGGAATTGGATTGACATGTAAATAATTCTCCAAATAAGTCAACATTCACATTAGAATTACAAAGAGTTTGTACAGTTTTCACCATATATATATATATATATACATATATATATATATACATATATATATATATACATATATATATATGTATATATATATACATATATATATATATATACAGTACATACACATATACTGTATATCTTGAATCAATCACCACTGCTGGCCTCGTGAGGGGTTTGGGGATCCGCTTCAGCACCTCGGACAGCAACTTCCCTCACGGTGAGCCCCCCTTTTTCTATAATGACGCCTCGATAATAATAATAATAATAATAATTATTATTATTATTATAGTATTGGAAGGATTTATTAGCAATATTACATGTCACTTCCGCCAGCTTGTATATAAACACAATACTTCTGTCAGGTTCTTATTTCTGTATTTATGTGTATTTATTTAGATATCTTTATTTAGATCCATGGAATTTAGTGTTATATTTATTTTGTATTATATTTGTATTTTCTGTATGTATTGTGTATTATAATTTTGTATTATTTAATTATGTGTATTTATTTATGATTTAATGTGCCTCCATTATTTCTATGACAGGTAAAAATCTTACATATTCTCTATTGGGAAAACGACCAAATACATTGAAACAAAAACTGTCAGTCATTTTTGGAACAGGAGATAAGCTCTGGCTGACCTTTATGGGCCTGTTTGAAATGAATCATAACCATAACCATAACCAAGTCCATAACCATCCTCTTAGTCCTAATATGTTAGCCCATAGGAAGACTAATGAAATCAATGTAACACAGCATACATCAAATGATGTGGACATACTGATAAAGCATTGTAAAAAAAATATGATATTTTTTTGTGTTTTAAAGAAGATTATCTATTGATATTATTTTCTTACAGGAAATGTTAAATATATTGAAGAGGTCCAAAAAGAAGAAGGACTAGTGACCATAAAGCGACTTCACTTACCGAGTGTCCACTTTCCTTCCCTGGTGATCCATCCAAGGTAAGATGATGGTTTGATGGTCCAGGAGGGTGGAGACCAGAACTGGACCCCGCCTCCTTCACTTGCACCGGTTTATAAACCAGATGACCAGAATTCATTCCAGCATGTATATCTAATATTTCATTATTGTAGGAACACATTCAATATACTGTTTATGTATAGATACATTAGATACATTATTATTGTCAATCTTCTCATTATTATTATTATTCATCTTCTGTATTGTTATTCCACCTCATGCTCTCCCTTTTCTACACCCCTTCAAAGCAATCCATCCCAAACTCCTTCAGGCACGTTGACTTTTCATAATATTAAATATAATTTAATAACAGAATATAAAATAATAATATTTGCTGTCATATTTCCTGTGACAATTTCTCCATTCAAAATTGATGGCCAATTTATTTTGTTGTTATTCCCCCTGCTGGTGAAAATCCGTATTACATTTAAATCCACATCCTGTTTATTCTACTGGATGTCAAGAAGGGTCACGAGGTTGTGTTGTTGTTTCCAAACCTGATGGTTGCTGGTTCGATTCTCCATCCACTGTTGCCAACTCCTCGGTAAGAAAAGTAGCTAGAAGATAATTTGCATATTCATCGGCCATGATGTTGCAACAGTACGACAAAAGTATAACCTCGTAGGAGAGCTTCATTATTTAATTAAAAATTTATTTAAATTAATTGATTAAAAATAGCTTAATTACGTTTAGGATTATAAATAAACTTGATTCTTGGTTTGTTCATTCAAAATCGGTCATCACGTCATCAAAATATAATCCATCAATTTTTTATATCGCTCATCCTCATGAGGGTTGTGGGGGTGCTGGAGCCTATCCCAGCTGCCTTGAGACATTAATGACAGCTGGGATAGGCTCCAGCACCCCCGCGACCCTTGTGAGGAAAAGTGGTAGAAAATGAATGAATGAATGAATGAATGAATATATTATTTCTACCTCAGCTTCCACATATTTGATTGGCTGACACCCGGTTATACTTGTTATTTCATCACCTGTACTCACCTGTACTCACATGTACTCACCTGTACTCAAAGGTGCACTTACATTGTGAGGTTTCTGGGTTGACCATGCAGCTTCATTTCTCACCCTCCATATTTTTCCATATTATTCCATATTATTCCATATTATGCGTTGGAGTGCAGGAAGTACTCACCTGTACTCACCTGTACTATCTTGTACTCACCTGTACTCACCTGCATGCATGTCTTGTATGTTAACAAACAAGATAGAAAGTGTGTGATGTCAGGAAGTAAAGATGGTGAACATTTCACACGTCACTGACTTCTTTGGTTTAGGTTGAAATACCAAAATACCACAAGCTGGTCCATAAAGCCTCCAAAGATCTTCATCCTATTTGGCTTCCTTCTGACTTGCAGGTAATTGTGAAGATGAATTTATGATGTTTCAGTAAGAAATATGATGGTCTATTGTCACAGAGATCAGGTGGAATTCAAGTCTGCTGCGTCTGCTTTGTCTTCAACTTGTACCGTGACCCATGACCCCCCCCCCCAAACCTTCCATGGTTTGGTGTTTGTTGCTTAACCCACTCGTAGGCGCTGCAAGGTGACGACACAGCCACTTTGCACGCCCCCCCTCCCCGCTTGATTGACACTTCAATTGCTCCTCGCGTGTGAGGGATAATGGAGGTCAGGGAGGAGTTGACAGGAAGGTGTGGAGTACAGGTGATCATTTGCACCGCCAGCAAACGTGTACTAGCATTGGCAGCTTTCTGGGTTGACCACGTACTCGCATGTACTCACCTGTACTCACATGTACTCACATGTACTCACATGTACTCACCTGTACTCACATGTACTCACCTGTATTCACATGTACTCACCTGTACTCACATGTACTCACCTGTACTCACATGTACTCACCTATACTCACATGTACTCACCTGTACTCACCTGTACTCAAAGGTGCACTTGCATTGTGAGGTTTCTGGGTTGACCACGTACTCACATGTACTCACCTGTACTCACATGTACTCACCTGTACTCACATGTACTCACATGTACTCACCTGTAGTCACATGTACTCACCTGTATTCACATGTACTCACATGTACTCACATGTACTCAAAGGTGCACTAGCATTGGCAGGTTTCTGGGTTGACCACGTACTCACCTGTACTCACCTGTACTCACCTGTACTCACATGTACTCACCTGTATTCACATGTACTCACCTGTACTCACATGTACTCACATGTACTCACCTATACTCACATGTACTCACCTGTACTCACCTGTACTCAAAGGTGCACTTGCATTGTGAGGTTTCTGGGTTGACCACGTACTCACATGTACTCACCTGTACTCACCTGTACTCACATGTACTCACCTGTACTCACATGTACTCACATGTACTCACATGTACTCACTTGTACTCACCTGTACTCACCTGTACTCACCTGTACTCACCTGTACTCACATGTACTCACCTGTACTCACCTGTATTCACCTGTACTCAAAGGTGCACTTACATTGTGAGGTTTCTGGGTTGACCCTCCATATTATTACATAATATTCCATATTATTCCATATTATTCCATAATATTCCATATTTTTCCATATTATTCCATATTATACGTTGGAGCACAGGAAGTGGTGAAACTAACCCATCCCACCCACATGCCCCCCCAGCTCACCTGGCTTACCTCGCTCCCCACATCAGGGCTGAGAAGGTGTGGGGGGAAGGGGGGGGGGGGGTCGACCGGGCTCCCGTTGGAAGGATTTGAGTAACACGCATGTTGTCACGCATGTGCTTCATCATCAAGATGTCAACCTGACAACTTGACTAGACGCTGCCCCCCCCCCCCACCCCCACCGGGGGCAACGTAGGAGATGTCAGCATGAGGAAGATGATGATCGGATATTTCAGCCTTTGTTTTGACATGTGAATTTAATATCATATATTATATTACTATCAATTCTATATGATGCAAATAATATATACATTATTTCATTTGATTTATTTCTTGGTCTGATTTGACAGGCTTTTTTTTTTACAGTGCATGAGATTTCTCACTTTTTTCTCACAAGTGAAAAAGTGGTGTGAACCCCCCCCCCTCCCCCCATTCAGCCAACAAATAATAATCAAATAAATATTCATCAATGACAACACAACTCAACACAAAATGCAGTTTTTAAATGAAACTTTTTATGATTACGTGTGAAGAAGTGATTAGGGCCCCTAAAACCTAATAACTACTTGGGCCAAACTTAGCGGCAACAACTGCAATCAAGCGTTTGTGGTAACTTGCAATGAGTCTCTTCCAGCGCTGTGGAGGACGTTTGGTCCTCGTCTTTGCAGAATTGTTGTCCTTGGGCCACATTGGAGGCTTTTCCAGCATGAAGCCTTTTGAAGGTCATGCCAGCATCTCAGTAGGATTGAGGTCAGGACTTGGACTAGACCACTCCATAGTCTTTGTTTGGTTTTTGGTGGACTTGCTGGTGTGTTGTCCTGCTGCTCAACCCACTTGAGATCATGGATGAATGATCTGACATTCTCCTTCAGGATTTTTTGGTAGACAGTAGAATTCATGGTTTTATTTATCATAGCAGAAAAACATCTCCAGACCATCACACTACCACCACCATGTTTTACTGTTGCTATAATGTTCTTTTTCTTAAATGCTGCTTTACTTTTACACCAGATGGAATGGGACACACACCTCCCAAAAAGTCTTAGGGATCATCAAGATGTTTTCTAGCTAAATTGAGACGGGCCTTAATGGTTTTTGTTAAGCAGTTCAGTTTTTCGTCTTGACGTTTTCACACAGGACTCGTAGGTTTGGATGTTTTTTCCTACCTTAATAATAAAAAGTTTCATTTGAAAATTCAGTGGTGTTGTTATTGACTAATATTTATTATTGATGATCTGAAACATTCAAGTGTGACAAACGTGCAAAAAATCAGGAAGTGGCAAACCATTTTTACACCACTGAAATTTGCAAGAACTGAGGCGATCATAACATTGTAAAATTCCGGATGTTCTAAATATTCCATATTCCATATGTCTGTTCCAACATATGGAACAGTTTTCATTGAAGTAACCACTCTGATGAGTTGTTGGACTTGGTTAGCTTAGCAAACCGTCGTCATCTGATTTGGCGAGCGGTCAGAGAGGTTGACCTTCAGGGCGAGCTCTTCACTTTGGTCCGACCGCGGACACCTCATTACGACCCCCGGACCCCCCAAATGTCAAACCACCACTTTTTCATTCTTTCCACAGCCTGCCATCTAAATTCTAGGAACGGGTGCTAATGAGAATCCCGATGACGAGCCCTCATTCAGGCTCTTGGGGCTTTTTTGTTGTTTTTGTCTGGGCCAAGAGCCGCTGAGGCCGTTGCCAAAGCGGAACCAGCCGCCCGTGAAGGCGTCTCCCCTCCGCTCTCACACTAAGAGGGCATTTCCCCCCTTGGATTCCCAATAGAAGTGCAGGCCGTCTTGCCGGAGGAATCCCTTTTCACTCCCGTTGAACTCTTGCTACTCCTTTGGAAAGAATGGCCGGCTTATTACGAGTCCGGTCGCATGACTGCGCATTTCCGACCTCTGCCAACTGACACGGCTTTGCTTCAACCGTCTCTGCTAACTGCCGCCCGTTGATGCTTTTAACGGCCTAATTGAAGGGACTGACGGGAAGTCCGGGAAAAAAAATAGCAGAGAATAGCTTTTAATGAAGGCTGGCGTGTTTGGTGGTGGTGGGTTCCTGCGTCAGAGGACTTCATTGTGGACTTCCAGGACGTCAACATGAATGTTGATGGTGACTTTTATCAGGACTTTGGAAAATGAACATCGTTTCTGTCTCGTATCGACTTGATATCTGACGGACATTGAACTACTCAAAATGTGTATTTGACAATTTCAGGCAAATTTATTTCTTTTTTGTTTCCCCAACAAAGACGACCCATTTAAGGACTCAACAGGACTCAAAGTAACACGAGAGACTTTGAAGTACACTTAGCAAATATCTGTACATTGGCACTAAGCACATTACATAACTCATAACTAAACTAATAAATAATAAGAGGGTTCTGTTGTGAGTTTGCATGCTAGCTTCATTGCCCCCCCAAATTGTCCATAGGTATGGACAATTGGGTGGACATGGGTGGACCCCGCCTCTCGCCCCAAGACAGCTGGGATAGGCTCCAGCACCCATCGCTACAGTTCTATGAGACTTCCCTGATGACATCATTGGAGGTTTTACTGACAAATACCCGTATAGTAGTATAATACTAGTACTAATACAGCAAAGTATGAGTGATGCTTCCTGACGGGTCCAAACGTGTGTACAGTATGGCGTTCCAGTCCTTTTGTCAGGCTGGTGTATTCATGGGTGGAAGAACCCAAACAAATCCAGCATCTATCCTCTCAACTGTGACTTATTTTCCAGTCATGTGAAAACAACGGGAGTATAAAATGCTCAGCCACAACACTGGGATCATCCCGTCTGGCTGCACCGGGAACCCAATGCCCGGTACCTTATTTCCTTATTCGCTTTTATACGCCTCAGAAAGATCCCAAGGATCCCAAGGATCCCAAGGATCCCAAGGATCCCAAGGATCCCAAGGATCCCAAGGATCCCAAGGATCCCAAGGATCCCAAGGATCCCAAGGAAAGGATGCTTATTGATTGGCTTCTCAAGCAGCGTTGGTGTCATCGGGATTCTGTCTCCAACCTCATCTTCCTTGGCTTGTCTGACGGGAATCTTCTATGGAATATTCATTTGGAAATGACAACTCCATGACTTCAGGTGGATTGAACACGTTCATGTTACGCCTTCTGGCCGGGGACCCTCTTTGCCACTGTTGGGGGAGGGCGGAAGAACAAGCGGTGGAATGTACGTATTTTTATGATGACTGAGGAAAAAATGTATTTTTATATTCCGTTCTTGTCATAACGTCCACTTAAGGTGCCGTCGCTCAGACAGGATCGTTGGAGCTGAGGTGGTAGGGCGGTCATCTGCCAACCTGAATGTTGGTGCTTCCATCAGCTGTCCTCCTGTGACCTTGGCGAAGTATCCTTCAACATGCTAAACGTCCTCGTTTTATGCTAATGGGGATGCTTTCGTTTTATTTCGAGATGCACACAATTGAACACAATGGAATACATCATAGTACAATTAGCGCTTTAGCATGTCCAAAAGGATAGCATAGCATAGCATAGCATAGCATAGCATAGCATGTGGACACACGTGACTTAAATGCACAAATCTGATTTGTTTTGAATTGAGTGTTTAGCTTCTACGTCGGAATTGAGGGTATAATTTATAAACTATTTATAAACTATAAAAAGGGGGTTTATTTTAGGCTTTATTCGGTTAGCATCCGTTTTGGTTAAAGGCAGCTCTTCTCTGACAAGTGAATGATGCTAACCAAGGTTCCACTATCTAAACTAAATATTTATGCAGCCTTGACGGGTAAATAATGGCGAATTTGTAAACGCTGACTTTGTATTTGTTCAGCTTCTACCAACCTTCTTTGGATGGAGACGTCTTGATCTTGACCCCCTCAGGGTTGAAGGCTCCTAACGAACTTCATGGTCATGTTGCCACAACACCGTGTGAACGCTTTTACACAGCGTGCGTGTAGTCGATAATGGCGACGCTGGGGGTCGTGGCACCATCGGACAATCCGTGTGAAAAGCGGCGAAAATATCCCGGCGACATGGGAGAATGAGCAGCGGGAGCGTTGTTGCGCAACAATGGCCGCTTTTCACACTTCCTCAGCTTGTGTATGTTTTCCCCGGCATATGCCGACCCAGAGGTTGGACGGGAAACATCATGTGATCATCGCTTATCATGTTCCCGCTCATTGGAAGTCCACGCCGCTAGAATTCATTGCCGCTAAGACAAATACTGCAGTCAAATAAAGTAGTACTAGTTAAAGTAATCAATGCTAATGGACCAATGACGGAATCAGAGTCACTTTTAGCCGACACGTTTAGCCGAGTCATCAGTCCACGTTTCTCCAAGCCGCATCTACATGATCCACGCCGCTTATGTTGTCATTGGGGTACAACCTGCTAGCGTATTTGAACTTGTGTTCATCCTGCTGCAACTTTTGAGGACGGATGGTCCGTCAAAGGCAGCACGGTGCGTTCAAGGATCGGCAGGAAAAGTGTGAAATGTCAGTGCTTGACAAAAAAAACATGATCACTGAAGCATTGAAGATATAAACGTGTAAAAATTCAGAACAGTGGTAGTTCATGTCGTCTGTACATTTTTACAGTATTGTCGCATATTTATTAATTATTACCAACTTTTTATGGAAAAAAGCCAGTTGGAGAAAAAAAAACTAATGACTATACTACTATTACTTATTATACAAAAAATTCTAATTTGTGGGGCTCCGAATATCCACTTTATTGAACTTTTTGACAATTTTTCCAATTTTCAGATACTAAATGTAAGCTTATTTATTTGATGAAAGCTATAATCATCAAAATGATGAAGAATTGACTTTCAGTTGAACTTTTTAAAGACATATTTGTTACATAATTGTTTGATTTTAATTTGTATTTTCATGGAAAATCATCTTAATTTGTGTAGTATTGCAAATGTGTGTTTAACTTTAAACAGAAGACTTATTGGTCATTCTCGTGAAATAAAAAATTAACATTGTTATTGTTATTTTTTAACATATCTGCATATTAGAATAAAGTACCACATTTTGCTTTATCTTACAACAGTAGGACATTGTTTATTAAAATCATGATTGTGGGGTTCACATAGAAAATGCTATGATTGATTGACTTTTTTAAATATATATAAACATGTGTCTCACTGTTTCTTTGTTTTTTCTGTGCATAAACACATAAACACTCATGGAAAAGCAATAATGTGACTATTTATTATAATTATTGTGATTTATTTATTGTAAATGTACCATTTTAGTGTTGCTGGGCTGACCAGGATGTGATGTCATGGTGACATTTGTTTCCTGTAACACAGAGCTAGTAGATGGATCCCGTTTTCTTTCCTTGTGCAAGACTCAACACTATGTTCTCCTAAAATGACCACAAGAGTTAAACACTTCACTTCCCACCAACACTTGATGTAAAACAATAGTTCTCCAAAGTTGCTGGATTACAAAAAGTAGATCAGGTGGAAATTTGGATTGTGACACAGAATTATGGAAACTTTCATTATTGTCTAAAGTCTGACCAAAAAACTGATAAATAATTAGTAGTACTCAATACAGATACTCAATACATACAGATATATATGATACAAATACAGATATGAGCTCATTTGTATGAACTTTCCTCTAATTCATTTTAGTTCCACTTTATGCGGACTAGACCGTTTACATCAGGGGTGGGCAAACTACGGCCCAGGGGCCACATGCGGCCCACCAAACGTTTGAATCCGGCCCGCCAGTTGCTTTTAAGTATTTCAACTATTAACATACTAGCTGGCAACATGACTTTCAAGTCGGATGTCTTATTCAGTAAAAAAATAAAAAATAAATCGTAGTTTGATGTGGTCTGATGTTTAAAGTGCTCCTGAAAAAAAGGAAACAAGAACATATGGCTGATAGTATGACAATTAAAATTAGACAAATAATTCAAGGCGTAAAATTATTAAAATTACTAAAAATTATAAAACATTATTAAAAATGATTAAAAAATATTTAAAAATTATTTAAAAAATCATTACAAATTATTACAAATTATTACAAATTATTACAAATTATTACAAATTATTACAAATTATTACAAATTATTTAAAAAATATTAAAAATCATTAAAATTATTAAAATTATAAGCGTAAAATCATGTGTGTTAAATATATGTTCTGGCCCCCCGCACAATTTTGTTAACTCAATGCGGCCCATGAGTCAAAAAGTTTGCCCACCCCTGGTTTACATCAACAAGGCGTAACGTTTGGCATCCAAATGCTGTCAAATCTTTCCAGGAGTAAAAACCTTCCAGGACTTGAACCATCACCCCGGTCGCTCCCAGCGGTGCCATCAGGTGCCTTTCTGTCGCCTAGCCGATATCGGCGATCTGGTCCGGCGGTCCGCATGTTTAAGCCGAGCCTCCGCTAAGCGCGTTGACAGGTCTAATTGAAGTGAAGTGTACGAAGACGGCCATTCTTAGCCCGTGTTTGTGTGCGCTCAAAGGCACAAAGGCAGACATGCTCTAATAACCCAGACTGAATTTTAATTACAGCCTGGTGTCCCTCCCCGGTCCCGGGATCGACGGCCTGACCTCAAACTGCCGGCTCTTCCGACAATGAGAGCCTGTTTGGGAGTTGCGATGATCCAAGCTAGTCCGTGCTAGCACGCCTTTGTGTTGCTTCCGCGCGCTACGCTTGCCAACATGCCGTACGATTGTTTGATTCCGTGTGTGTTGTCATGGCTGCGGTGCTCCGCTGGAGAGGTGAGAGTTGACCTGTCACTCTGGATTAGTTTGGTCTCAGCGGGGCTTTGAGAAGTGCTGACAGCCTCGTATGGCGTTCACAAGCTGGAAGAACATATGCTGCATTTCCGCATGCGGACCGACTGGGATGTTGGCCTACAGGACGTCCCGACAGACGACTGGTCTGTTGATTGACACCTTGGCCGTTCTTGGGTCATCTCTGTCTTGTACCTTCAGGTGTCCGGTCAAGAGCTACATCATCTTATACGCCACCGCAGGAAGTACGCTGTCAAAATCGTATTTTATTTATGTCTGAAATGGCTTATTTTATATGATTATGTCTAGTATATTGGGTAAATATTGGGTAATATCAGTGTAAACGTGACCTTCAGGTGTCCGGTCGAGAGCTACATCATCTTATACGCCACCGCAGGAAGTACGCTGTCAAAATCGTATTTTATTTATGTCTGAAATGGCTTATTTTATTTGATTATGTCTAGTACAGGGGTGGGCAAACTTTTTGACTTGCGAGCCGCATTGATATGACAAAATTTCCGGGGGGGGGGGGGGGGGGGGGCAGACTATATATTTTACACGTAACAGTCCACCTGGTATTATTGTATCTGTAAAATTGTCATGCAATCTGCTATTATTATTTTATTTTATATTTATATTTAAATATTTTAAAAATAATAAAATAGTATAATAATTACAATAAAATTTAAATAATAATTATTGTATTATTATTATGTAAAATATGCAAATATAACAATAATATTATATATAATTAATATAATAATTAGCATGAATATAATAATTATAATAATCATAATAGTTATAATAATAATTATAATAATCTAATAATCTAATAATAATAATAATTATTATTATTATTATTATGTGCTTGTGTCTCTTTTTTCAGGAGCACTTTGTAAACAACAGACCATGTCAAAAAACGAAATTGATACAACCATCAAAAGGTTGGCTCAGGCCATGATGCCAGGTTGTATGTTGAGTTTAAATGAAATACTTTGGAAAGATTGGGCGGGCCGTATTCAAACACTTGGCGGGCCGGATGTGGCCCCCGGGCTGTAGTTTGCCCACCCCTGGTCTAGTATATTGGGTAATATCAGTGTAAACGTGACCTTCAGGTGTCCGGTCAAGGGCTACATCATCTTATACGCCAGAAAAATAATATCAGCAAAGCAGGAAGTGAACAAATGTAACAGTTAGTGATTGTAAAAGTACCAGATGGAGGGGTAGGATTTAATAAGCTTTGCTTCTTCCTACTCCTTTTGGACATGTGGAACTGGGAACTGATTATGGGATGCATTCAATTGGAATCTGATGCATGTTCAAATGAAATGAAACTATTACCGTTAGCATTGTACCTTCTGGTCAAGCTAGCACTTAGCGATGAAAATGAACATTTCAACACAAACTCTTTCTTACCACGCACACTCTGGATTATAGTCCCCAAACTAAAAATGTAACGATAACTTTCACAAAAATAAAAAGTATTTCAATATTTATGCATACTGCATAAAATGTATGAATGGTCTTCGTGGTGGAGAATGGTCTTGGTGGCGGAGAATGGTCTTCGTGGCGGAGAATGGTCTTGGTGGCGGAGAATGGTCTTCGTGGTGGAGAATGGTCTTGGTGGCGGAGAATGGTCTTAGTGGTGGAGAATGGTCTTGGTGGCGGAGAATGGTCTTCGTGGCGGAGAATGGTCTTGGTGGCGGAGAATGGTCTTCGTGGCGGAGAATGGTCTTGGTGGCGGAGAATGGTCTTCGTGGCGGAGAATGGTCTTCGTGGCGGAGAATGGTCTTCGTGGCGGAGAATGGTCTTGGTGGCGGAGAATGGTCTTCGTGGTGGAGAATGGTCTTCGTGGTGGAGAATGGTCTTCGTGGTGGAGAATGGTCTTCGTGGTGGAGAATGGTCTTCGTGGTGGAGAATGGTCTTCGTGGTGGAGAATGGTCTTCGTGGCGGAGAATGGTCTTGGTGGCGGAGAATGGTTTTTGTGGCGGAGAATGGTCTTGGTGGCGGAGAATGGTCTTGGTGGTGGAGAATGGTCTTGGTGGCCGAGAATGGTCTTCGTGGCAGAGAATGGTCTTGGTGGCGGAGAATGGTCTTGGTGGCGGAGAATGGTCTTGGTGGCGGAGTATGGTCTTGGTGGGGATACTACCACATACTAGCACATACTACCACATACTAGCACATACTACCACATACTACCACATACTACCACATACTACCACATACTACCACATACTACCACATACTACCACATACTAGCACATACTACCACATACTACCACATACTAGCACATACTACCACATACTACCACATACTACCACATACATACTAGCACATACTAGCACATACTAGCACATACTACCACATACTAGCACATACTAGCACATACATACTAGCACATACTAGCACATACTAGCACATACTACCACATACATACTAGCACATACTAGCACATACTACCACATACTAGCACATACTAGCACATACATACTAGCACATACTAGCACATACTAGCACATACTACCACATACATACTAGCACATACTAGCACATACTAGCACATACTAGCACATACTAGCACATACATACTAGCACATACTAGCACATACTAGCACATACTACCACATACATACTAGCACATACTAGCACATACTACCACATACTACCACATACATACTACCACATACTAGCACATACGGCCATCCAGTAAGGCGTGTGACCTGCTGTGATGTCCCAGCCTCGTGTCCCATCCAGGAGTGTCATCATCCTCTGGTGTATCTAGTCTTGGTTCTTGAGGGTTGAGGGAGAACTGAATGGATGCATGCATGAACCTTCACACTGAGGACAGTTTATGAATGGCAAAAATCATTTCCATTCATAAAAATGAGCGTTCCTCCTGCCATGCATGACCGTCTGTAGTTCCGGATCTTCATTCCTTGTAGTTTACATTCCTGGGAGTCGTGGTAATGGTGCTGGAAGACACCAAACTGGACGGACCAGGCCGCGGCGGCAGACACGCGATGCTCTGGCGTCTCCTTGCAGACGCATGCTTGCACACGAGCACACCTGCTTTCTAGCAATTAGCACACGCCGTCCGCTCTCAAGATGGCGGATGATTTATGAAAGCAAGGCCTGCAGTCAGCGCAGCGGCACGTCTGGTGGGAAGGTGAGCTGTCGTTGCGCCACATTCATTGCAAGCGGCGGCTTTGCTGCATAACTGTGTTGCATGTGTCTTCTCACGACAAGGTTGTGCAAGGGAGGGGGGGGGTGGAGGGGGGTGGCGTTTCAGGGCATTGGAATATCTGTGAAGGATCTCTTCAAGGCTATTAGGACCTGTTGAATCAGATACAGGTTGATCTTGGGTGGAGATCCACAGTTGGCTCACTACGCCGAGGTTTCACTGACGGACCGAAAAAAACTTTGTATGGATGAACAATATCCACTGACTGCAGTATTGCCCATAAAAGTGAATATATGAGCCAAAAAGCATAATAATGATACAGTGGAACATTAGTTAGTGTCATTAACCCCCCTCAAAAACAAGATCCTGGAACACATACAGTATGTGTTTATTCCTCCACAGGAGATATGTCAAGGTACGCATGGTCTTGGTGGCGGAGAATGGTCTTGGTGGCGGACAATGGTCTTAGTGGTGGAGAATGGTCTTCGTGGCGGAGAATGGTCTTAGTGGTGGAGAATGGTCTTAGTGGTGGAGAATGGTCTTAGTGGTGGAGAATGGTCTTAGTGGTGGAGAATGGTCTTCGTGGCGGAGAATGGTCTTAGTGGTGGAGAATGGTCTTAGTGGTGGAGAATGGTCTTGGTGGCGGACAATGGTCTTAGTGGTGGAGAATGGTCTTAGTGGTGGAGAATGGTCTTAGTGGTGGAGAATGGTCTTGGTGGCGGAGAATGGTCTTGGTGGCGGAGAATGGTCTTCGTGGTGGAGAATGGTCTTGGTGGCGGACAATGGTCTTAGTGGTGGAGAATGGTCTTAGTGGTGGACAATGGTCTTAGTGGTGGAGAATGGTCTTAGTGGTGGAGAATGGTCTTGGTGCCGGAGAATGGTCTTGGTGGCGGAGAATGGTCTTCGTGGTGGAGAATGGTCTTCGTGGTGGAGAATGGTCTTGGTGGTGGAGAATGGTCTTGGTGGCGGAGAATCCACAGTTGGCTCACTACGCCGAGGTTTCACTGACGGACCGAAAAAAACTTTGTATGGATGAACAATATCCACTGACTGCAGTATTGCCCATAAAACTGAGCATATGAGCCAAAAAGCATAATAATGATACAGTGGAACATTAGTTAGTGTCATTAACCCCCCTCAAAAAACAAGATCCTGGAACACATACAGTATGTGTTTATTCCACCACAGGAGATATGTCAAAGGTACGCATATCGGAAATTGAGAGTTGGACTTATTGGCATATTGGTTTTGGGAAAAAAATCCAATATCGGACATCCCTAGTGTTAACATTTTCGAGACTTGTGGCGTAACTCTTTCTTTCTCTCGGCTTTTTCCTCGTTTTTTTTTTTTTTGATCCGCATACTGATTTTTTTTGGCTTGATCCCTTTCTATTCCTGATGCCCTTCCTGACGGATACCGATGGTGCTTAGCACTTTAGCATTGGAGATTCAACCCCGATGACGTCATAGACGGGCGACTACTACGACTACATTGTCGTGTTTTTGAAAAAATTAACAGCTGATTGCTGTTTTGTGGTTGAATACAGCCTATGATTAGTAAAAAAAAAAAAAAAAAAACATGCATATTTAAGCACATTGTACGTATGATTGGCTTAATCATAAAAATGTCATATACGGCATTCAGAAGATGTATATCTTGTATCTATGTATATCTATATGTAATATCTATATTTAATATCTATATGTAATATCTTGTGTGTGCCTTTAAGAGGCGGGACCTGGGAAGTGACATGTGCGACATCAGCTGCTACAGATGGCGTGAGTTGCGGCCGACAGCAGCTCCTGTGTTAATGTTGACTGCTCGTTAATAAAGCGACAAACGCTGGCAACACAGTAGTACTCTACCCCGGTCACTAGGGGTCAGTAATGTTACATTGATGAGACAATAGCTGCCGCAGGAAGTACGCTGTCAAAATCTTATTTTATTTATGTCTGAAATGGCTTATTTTTTAAGATTATGTTTACTATTTGGGGTAATACCAGTGGAAACATGACTTTTGGAGTGTTTTTCATGTATAAATATTTTGAAAGTTGTAAACAGATTTTCTATATTATATTTCATTTATAAATAAGGAATTGACTTATCATGTTGGGTCTGGAAAAAATGAAGCACAACTATTTGTATTAGCTTGTATTAGCAAGCCGCTAACATGGGCATATGGTGATAAAAATACATTAAGAACACAGTTGGACTGGCAGTGTATTAATAACATGACAAGATGCGTACCATATTGTATGCTAACCGAAGAAAACCAAAGCATACATTTTCAACATGAACAGAAAAATGTAAAATCTCATCTAATTATTTGCATGGTTCATTTTTTTAATAAGCTTAAAAGAATAATTCCATATGATAATTCAAGGCTAATGATGGTGCCAGAGAGGAAAAAAGGATGTAAACAAAGAACGTTTAAAAAGCAAAGTATAGTCATGATGAATCTGCCGATGGCGTGTCTCGTGTGTTTGCTAAATGGAACACTTGAAGACACGTTGAACCTTTGTTTTCTTTTGTTTACCCGTTGCTAAATGACGTCAACGTGGGCCACTTTTCTTCTGGCATATTTACTGTTCAGATGTCACCACAGGTCATCAATCAGGACGCGTCAAATACGCCAGGAAATGTTGTCTTGTGAAGCACATGGAGGTCTCACCAACCAACCAACCAACCAACCAGCCAACCAACCACCCAACCAGCCAACCAACCAACCAACCACCCAACCAGTGCTCCCATTGTGTTGAACTGGTTGATAAAAAAGGTACACAAGCTAGTAAATGTTGTCTTGTGAAGCACATGGAGGTCTCACCAACCAACCACCCAACCAGCCAACCAACCAACCAACCAACCAGCCAACCAACCAACCAGTGCTCCCATTATGTTGAACTGGTTGATAAAAAAGGTACACAAGCCAGGAAATGTTGTCTTGTGAAGCACATGGAGGCCTCACCAGCCAACCAACCAACCAACCAACCAACCAACCAGCCAACCAACCACCCAACCAGCCAACCAACCAACCAACCAACCAACCAGCCAACCAACCAACCAGTGCTCCCATTATGTTGAACTGGTTGATAAAAAGGTACCAGTAAATGTTGTCTTGTAAAGCACATGGAGGTCTCACCAGCCAACCAACCAACCAGCCAACCAACCAGTGCTCCCATTATGTTGAACTGGTTGATAAAAAGGTACACAAGCCAGTAAATGTTGTCTTGTGAAGCACATGGAGGCCTCGCCAACCAACCAACCAACCAACCAACCAACCAACCAGCCAACCAACCAGCCAACCAACCAGCCAACCAACCAACCAACCAACCAACCAACCAGCCAACCAACCAACCAGTGCTCCCATTATGTTGAACTGGTTGATAAAAAGGTACCAGTAAATGTTGTCTTGTAAAGCACATGGAGGTGTCACCAACCAACCAGCCAACCAACCAACCAACCAACCAACCAACCAACCACCCAACCAGTGCTCCCATTGTGTTCAACTGGTTGATAAAAAGGTACACAAGCCAGGAAATGTTGTCTTGTGAAGCACATGGAGGTCTCACCAGCCAACCAACCAACCAACCAACCAGCCAACCAACCACCCAACCAGCCAACCAACCAGCCAACCAACCAACCAACCAGCCAACCAACCAACCAGTGCTCCCATTATGTTGAACTGGTTGATAAAAAGGTACACAAGCCAGTAAATGTTGTCTTATGAAGCACATGGAGGTCTCACCAGCCAACCAACCAACCAGCCAACCAACCACCCAGCCAACCAGCCAGCCAACCAACCAACCACCCAACCAGCCAACCAACCAACCAGCCAACCAACCAACCAGTGCTCCCATTGTGTTCAACTGGTTGATAAAAAGGTACACAAGCCAGGAAATGTTGTCTTGTGAAGCACATAGAGGTCTCACCAACCAACCAACCAACCAACCAGCCAACCAACCACCCAACCAGCCAACCAACCAGCCAACCAACCAACTAACCAACCAACCAGCCAACCAACCAACCAGTGCTCCCATTGTGTTCAACTGGTTGATAAAAAGGTACACAAGCCAGTAAATGTTGTCTTGTGAAGCACATGGAGGCCTCACCAACCAACCACCCAACCAACCAACCAACCACCCAACCAGCCAACCAACCAACCAACCAGCCAACCAACCAACCAACCAGCCAACCAACCAACCAGTGCTCCCATTATGTTCAACTGGTTGATAAAAAGGTACACAAGCCAGTAAATGTTGTCTTGTGAAGCACATGGAGGCCTCGCCAACCAACCAACCAACCACCCAACCAACCAACCAACCAGTGCTCCCATTGTGTTCAACTGGTTGATAAAAAGGTACACAAGCCAGGAAATGTTGTCTTGTGAAGCACATGGAGGTCTCACCAGCCAACCAACCAACCAACCAGCCAACCAACCACCCAACCAGCCAACCAACCAACCAACCAACCAGCCAGCCAACCAACCAACCAACCAACCAGCCAACCAACCAACCAGTGCTCCCATTATGTTGAACTGGTTGATAAAAAGGTACACAAGCCAGTAAATGTTGTCTTGTGAAGCACATGGAGGTCTCACCAGCCAACCAGCCAACCAACCAACCAGCCAACCAGCCAACCAACCAACCAGCCAACCAACCAGCCAACCAGCCAACCAACCAACCAACCAACCAGTGCTCCCATTGTGTTCAACTGGTTGATAAAAAGGTACACAACAATGCCGCTTGTCGGCTACTTTTTATCTCACCATCACAGCTTCCTGACTTTGAATCCGGGGAAAAGGAAGAGGCCGCCATGCCTCCCATATTTTCCTTTAGGATGAATGAGAAAAATGTGCAGGAGCCACAGACTCTTTGGACGTTCTACCATCCAGTACGGACAAATACTACATGCAATTGAAGTAATACCTCACTACTATTTCCTGGCTTCTCTCCATCACAGTTTTTCTAAACATTTTACTTCATGGTTGAATACGTACTACTCATTACGTGAAACAAATACTACA
This sequence comes from Doryrhamphus excisus, assembly GCF_030265055.1. Lineage (NCBI taxonomy): Eukaryota > Metazoa > Chordata > Actinopteri > Syngnathiformes > Syngnathidae > Doryrhamphus > Doryrhamphus excisus. The sequence continues at coordinate 2,284,249 of NC_080467.1, forward strand.
TACTTTTGTCCCTAGTTAAGCACTTTTAAGAGTAAAAATACAAATACAAGGCAGTCAGAAGACGTATTGGAAGATGTTGGGATGATAAGCAGTACTCTACAGCGGCCACTAGGTGTCAGTGTCAATAAATTATGCTTTTTGTAGTTGAATATGTGGTCTATTATTAGTACAAAAACAATTGAAGCACATTTTATGTTTTTTTTTTTTTGCCTAAATTCAGCTTCATTCATAAGACACATTCAATGATATGTAGTATTCTACACTGGACACTAGGTGTCAGTGTCAATAATCATAATAATATTATTCAGCATAATAATATTCAGCTTTATTTATAAGACACATTCAATGATATGTAGTATTCTACACTGGACACTAGGTGTCAGTGTCAATAAATCATAATAATATTATTCAGCATAATAATATTCAGCTTTATTCATAAGACACATTCAATGATATGTAGTATTCTACACTGGACACTAGGTGTCAGTGTCAATAAATCATAATAATATTATTCAGCATAATAATATTCAGCTTCATTCATAAGACACATTCAATGATATGTAGTATTCTACACTGGACACTAGGTGTCAGTGTCAATAAATCATAATAATATTATTCAGCATAATAATATTCAGCATTATTCATAAGACACATTCAATGATATGTAGTATTCTACACTGGACACTAGGTGTCAGTGTCAATAAATCATAATAATATTATTCAGCATAATAATATTCAGCATTATTCATAAGACACATTCAATGATATGTAGTATTCTACACTGGACACTAGGTGTCAGTGACGTTACGTTGATGAGACAATCGCCACATGTGAGTCTTACTTATGCCGTCTTAAATCACACGTCTTTACGTCTGCTATATTGGGTAATATGAGGTGACTGTAGGGGTGTTATTTCATGTCAAGAGTGCTCTAATAATGTTAAAACAACATTTAGATATTAGATACAACAATGTTGGCCTGGCCAGGAAGACCCGGGTTCGATTCTCTGCTTGGCATCTCTGGCGTCCAGGGTGTACCTCGTCTCCCAAAGTCAACTGGGGTAGGCTCCAGCATACCTCTGTACGCTACTGGGGATAAGCAGTGTAGAAAACGGATGGATTGACATCAGCCTATTTATTTATTCTCTAACTAAGACAATATTCCATTCATAAATAATAAATCCTACTTAGTGAAATTGACTTGACTGACTATGACAATTAACCACGGTGAACAAATATGGCAGCTTGATCTTTTGACAAGATGTTCTTGCACCCCAAAGCCATCCAACCGGTGTGTTCAGGCTTTCATTCATGAAATGAAAGCTGGCGTTTGAACTCATCCAGCAAGTCAACGTAGACTGAAGCATGACATGAGAAATATCATCCAGGAGCATTAGATTAGATTAGATTATATTAGATTAGATTAGATTAGGCAACAAAAGCCCATCATTATCCAAACACAAACACGGTGTTACGCCTGCAAGACACTTTTGAGTCACCAGACTTTATTCCAGGAATGCAACCGGAGTTTGCGTCACCGTCCGCTTTCAACGCGCCGCATCCATCTTTGGAGAAGCATGACCTCAGTCCCGAGGTACTCGCCTCCTAGTTCCTTAGTCATGGACGTCAATGACCTGAAATCATTTTCAACTCCTACTATTTGTAGCATGTGTAGCATTTGTAGCACTGTGTTTAGCATGGTGTGTAGTACAGCTAATATTTTTACCTTTGCATTTGGAAGTCGACGGCAACAAAACACCATGTACAGTAAAGTCGTCCCTCGTTCAAATTGTGCAGCTTCACTCCATCACGTTTTTTTAAAAATCAATTCCATCCATTTTCTATGCCACTTATCCTCACTGGGGGGCAAATGATTTGTTGTGTGCTTCAAACAGTGGGGAAGAAGGACAAAGTAAGGAGCCAAAAATGTACCACTTCCACACAGAGCAGGAGGAAAACTTTCTTTTCTGACGTACCGTACAATGCTAAGGTCATTAAGCTAGTTCTCATTAGTGTTACATTACTGACATCTAATGACCACAATACTACATATGGCTTGTCTTTCAACATTTAATGACTACTCGTCAACTGTTGGACCACCGAAGCTCCACAAGACCTGGCATCCATATCCGTATAAAACACCACCATCCTCCTCCTTGTCAACACCAGACCTGGCATCCATATCCGTATAAAACACCCACCATCCTCCTCCTCGTCAACACCAGACCTGGCATCCATATCCGTATAAGACACCACCATCCTCCTCCTTGTCAACATCAGACCTGGCATCCATATCTGTATAAGACACCCACCATCCTCCTCCGTGTCAACATCAGACCTGGCATCCATATCCGTATAAGACACCACCATCCTCCTCCTTGTCAACATCAGACCTGGCATCCATATCCGTATAAGACACCCACCATCCTCCTCTGTGTCAACATCTGACCTGGCATCCATATCCGTATAAGACACCACCATCCTCCTCCGTGTCAACATCTGACCTGGCATCCATATCCGTATAAGACACCCACCATCTTCCTCCTTGTCAACATCTGACCTGGCATCCATATCCGTATAAGACACCCACCATCCTCCTCCGTGTCAACATCAGACCTGGCATCCATATCCGTATAAGACACCACCATCCTCCTCCTTGTCAACATCTGACCTGGCATCCATATCCGTATAAGACACCACCATCCTTTTCCTTGTCAACATCAGACCTGGCATCCATATCCGTATAAGACACCCACCATCCTCCTCCTTGTCAACATCAGACCTGGCATCCATATCCGTATAAGACACCCACCATCCTCCTCCTTGTCAACATCTGACCTGGCATCCATATACGTATAAGACACCCACCATCCTCCTCCGTGTCAACACCAGACCTGGCGGCAAACGACAATGGGCATGCCCTGTCATCAGCACTCCTCCTTGACCGAGGAAAAGTACTTCACGGAGGGAAGGGTCAGCACCTGAGGGTGTCAGCCAGACCACTTTAGACCATCTGGTACTTTCCTCGCCAGCGTCACGACGTCGTACATCCTGAACCGGTCACACGGTGTTTGTTTCCGTGACATTGAGCCTCACCTTGGAGAAGCGTTCAACAAATTGGTTAAAAATAATAAAACTGATGTCAGCAATATCCCGTCATGTGATTATGTTATGAAACCATTCTCTGAGCTCCGTCAGCATCACACCTGATGACTCGTCTCAGCTTTCACAACATCCCTCCGAGACAAAACACGACGTACGACGCCGTGATGTCCGTGTTTCACATCACGGAGGGAAATGATAGCAATTAGCTTCCTTTACACACGTTTACCTGCAGGCAATCAAGCTGGTCTTTCTGTCTTTTTAGGACCCTTCCTACCGTACGTCTCATCGCAGTGGAAAGGCAAAAAGGAAACTCAATCTGTTTTGTAATCTGCCTTCAATCGGTTTAGTTTTTGCAAAGAAACAAGCCAAAGAAAAAGTCATTTAGAAAACATATTTTGATTATTTTCAGTGAAAATTGCACAATAAAGTAAATTACATTTTATTTCTATTCTCTTTTAAAGGAGACCTATTATGCTATTTCCATTTTTCCCACCTATAAATGTAGTTACAATGTTGTATTTTTATGTTAAATGATGCCAAAGTTTTAGATAATGAGGTTTGCGCATTTGGAAGTGAGCCTTGAAAGAAGTTTGCTCCGTTTCAGAAGGCGGGGTAAAACTGCCCCTTTGTGATGTCACAGAGGGACGGGCTTCCTTATTTGTCAACTCTCTGTACAATCCAAAGAAATACGGCTGATTAGGTGCAGATTCTGGAAGAACTAGAAAGCTTTGTGTGCTGGTTATTGTGTGGCGCCGCTCTACAGGAGTCCACAACTCAATACAAAGAGCCAAAAAAAAAAATGATATCAAAAGTATTTATTAGTACTCTTCTTCAATATAGACATATGCAATATAATCTAATAGTCATATTAATTATAGCTGGGATCTGTTTCAGACCGCATACTTTTTGCATTGTAGTTTCCTGTGTTTTACTGTCATATTTCAGGTACAGGCATGCCTCAACCTGTTTGCTTTTGTCCTGGTCCAGTCAGCCTGAAAAATGTACACATGGCGTACAATGACAAGGTACAGTCCGCTATGTAGCATCACGCTACACGCTACACGCTACACGCTACACACGTCCAAAAGTACCTGAGTCAATACTACAATGGTGAATATACCAGAAGGCATGCGGTTATGCAAAAATGGGATTATCTCATTGCTTCCTCATTCATTTACCTTTTTTTCATTGGCTGTTTCAACAACACTTGAGCTAATTAATCTGACAAAGTTTCGTTTTTGTGATTCAAAAACATACTTAAGGTATATTAAAAATATTATGAATATTCAATTTTCCCGGGATAGTAACAAAATGCTATATTATAATACTTATTATTTTTTTATACTATTTTTGATACTATTTTTAAATACTATTATACTATTTTTAAATACTATTTAAAAATAGTTTTGCATGTCCCATAAGGGAGCTGTGCTGCACATCACGACTGGATTGAAGGATCTGGCAGAGCTCCCAGGGTTCTCCTCCACTGACCACACATAGTTTGCCCCCCCCACCCCCACCCCCACCCCCCCGTGCTGGTTCAGTGGTCGGTCAGGAGAATTCAGGTGTCCTGAAAGTATAGAAAAGTATCAGAGGGGTCTGTCCTCTCGGCATTCTAACATAACTAGTATTTAAATAACTAGTCCGATATCCTGATTTTATGCTGGCATGTTTTAGTGAAGTCGAGGGAACGAGGGAACGAGGGAACGAGGGAAGCCCCCTTCCGCAAAAACACAAGCATATCACTCCTCCATCGTGGAGTGTTACATAACTCCTAGAAGAGGCACAATCGTGGCACAGATCAAATTGGCTTTTTTATGTGTGTGTACGTGCAAGTTGTCACCCCCCCACCCCCCCCCCCCCCCCCTCCTCGTTACCACGATAAGTCATTAAGTACAACAACATTTCTCCATTTAGGTCGTAGTTCATGCATTCCCCTGCCCTCGATTACATCTCCTATCTACGTGTGTGCGTGCAGGACGGACACCGCCTGCCCTATTTTAGACAACGTCCTTATCCTGGCATCTGTGCACATTTTACAACTCCAAACAATATAACCTTGAATAACCTTGAATAACCTTCAAGGTTTATGGTGTTCAAGTTGATGGAGACAAAATGAAACTGAATTATATTCACATTATCCTGTTTTCCCTGGGAAACGCGAGGCCTTTACAATCCAAAATATATGTTGCATATTACGGTGGTCTAGGGGTTAGCGCACAGACCTCACAGCTAGGAGACTAGGGTTCAATTCCCACCCTCGGCCATCTCTGTGTGGAGTTTGAACCCCGTGTGAACCCCGTGTGAACCCCGTGCATGCGTGGGTTTTCTCCGGGTACTCCGGTTTCCTCCCACATTCCAAAAACATGCTAGGTTAATTAGCCACTCCAAATTGTCCATAGGTATGAATGTGAGTGTGAATGGTTGTTTGTCTATATGTGCCCTGTGATTGGCTGGCCACCAGTCTAGGGTGTACCCCGCCTCTCGCCCGAAGACAGCTGGGATAGGCTCCAGCACCCCCCGCGACCCTCGTGAGGAAAAAGCGGTAGAAAATGAATGAATGAATGAATGTTGCATATTAATGTAAGATGATCCATAAGTCATAGTGATATCAGTGATACAGTATAGCGATACTGCCGTCTTCTGTTTGTCGGGATTAATTGGTTCCAAAACCAAGAGAATTTGCACAAAATAAGATTAAATATTAATAAATGTCATATTTTTTGCAGTTATGGCAGAAAAAAACCTGATTACAATCTTCTAAATAAATTTTCTTTCAGCCCATATTTGCTCTAAATTGTTAATATTATGTGGGAATGCATAAAGGTACGTTTTGATGATGTTATTAAGTGTTTAATTCTTGCTAGCATGCTGCCTGGCCGAGGTTATGATTGGGATGTCCGATGTTGGCTTTTTTGCCGAAAACCGATATTGTCCAACTCTCAATTTTCGATACCCATATCAGCCGATACCAATATGTGTTACATGACGTATCTCCAATACGCCGCCTCTCGAACAAAGACAGCTGGGATAGGCTCCAGCACCCCAGCATTTTTTAAATATCAGTAAAAAATCTGATGTCAACTGATATTTTTATGCTGATATCGGGCCGATAATTATCGAAAATCCCTGGTTGTGATAGTAAGCATTAATATGGTACAATTTGTTTGATTTACGTATGCTGTGACATCTCCCCAAATAAACTGAAAATGTCAATCAAAGTCAATCAAATGTCAAAGTTGAATGATGTGTCTTTAGATGAAGTAACCATAATTACCATAATAAGGATTCTAATATTCTGCTACTATTAAAGAGACTTGTGTAAAGCAAATATCATTTCAGATATGTGTGCTTGGTTCATTTGGAGCAGTCAATGCATAGAAACATATATAATCCTGTCATTAATAAATAATAATATCATGTCATAGAATACAGTAAAAACCGTCATATTTCAAATTATTATTGCAAATTATGATTAATACCGATAATTTGAAAACTGTGATTAATCTGCTTAGAAATGTCAATCATTTGACACTCTTATATGTCGTATAAGTTTCACTTTTAGGTCTGACAGCAACTATGGTTCCTTCAACAAAGTGCAGAATCTCAACGCTTGCCAAAAAAAATGTTAAGAACAAAATTGTCAATTTTCAAGTAAAGATTGAAATTGAAATTCATGTCAAGTCTGAAGTCATAAGCTTGACATGTTCTTGTCCTTGCGAGACATGAGCCCTACTTAGTGTCTCCCTAACAAAATGAACGTGTGTCCATGGAAGAGGCAAAGCTCATCAGCAGCAATGTGATGAAAGACAGGACAGCTGAGCTCCTTTCATTTCCACAAAAGCACCAGTTTCAAATGTTCTAGGAAGTGTCAGAGATGGAGATCAGATGGAGATCAGATGGAGATCAGATGGAGATCAGATGGAGATCAGATGGAGATGAAATGTGATGTCCTCGTCAAGAATGGTAAAAATGCACCAGATCCATTCCAAGAGATCCTGGGTTTGCATGTGTGAACCAGATCCGTTCCAAGAGACCCTGGGTTTGCATGTGTGAACCAGATCCGTTCCAAGAGATCCTGGGTTTGCATGTGTGAACCACATCCGTTCCAAGAGATCCTCGGTTTGCATGTGTGAACCAGATCCGTTCCAAGAGATCCTCGGTTTGCATGTGTGAACCAGATCTGTTCCAAGAGATCCTCGGTTTGCATGTGTGAACCAGATCAGTTCCAAGAGATCCTGGGTTTGCATGTGTGAACCAGATCTGTTCCAAGAGATCCTCGGTTTGCATGTGTGAACCAGATCCGTTCCAAGAGATCCTGGGTTTGCATGTGTGAACCAGATCCGTTCCAAGAGATCCTGGGTTTGCATGTGTGAACCAGATCCGTTCCAAGAGATCCTCGGTTTGCATGTGTGAACCAGATCCATTCCAAGAGATCCTGGGTTTGCATGAGTGAACCAGATCCGTTCCAAGAGATCCTGGGTTTGCATGTGTGCACCACATCCGTTCCAAGAGATCCTGGGTTTGCATGTGTGAACCAGATCAGTTCCAAGAGATCCTGGGTTTGCATGTGTGAACCAGATCCATTCCAAGAGATCCTGGGTTTGCATGTGTGAACCACATCCGTTCCAAGAGATCCTCGGTTTGCATGTGTGAACCAGATCCGTTCCAAGAGATCCTCGGTTTGCATGTGTGAACCAGATCCGTTCCAAGAGAATCTGGGTTTGCATGTGTGAACCAGATCCGTTCCAAGAGATCCTGGGTTTGCATGTGTGAACCAGATCCGTTCCAAGAGAATCTGGGTTTGCATGTGTGAACCAGATCCGTTCCAAGAGATCCTGGGTTTGCATGTGTGAACCAGATCCGTTCCAAGAGATCCTCGGTTTGCATGTGTGAACCAGATCCGTTCCAAGAGATCCTCGGTTTGCATGTGTGAACCAGATCCGTTCCAAGAGAATCTGGGTTTGCATGTGTGAACCAGATCCGTTCCAAGAGATCCTGGGTTTGCATGTGTGAACCAGATCAGTTCCAAGAGATCCTGGGTTTGCATGTGTGAACCAGATCCGTTCCAAGAGATCCTGGGTTTGCATGTGTGAACCACATCCGTTCCAAGAGATCCTGGGTTTGCATGTGTGAACCAGATCCGTTCCAAGAGATCCTGGGTTTGCATGTGTGAACCAGATCCGTTCCAAGAGATCCTGGGTTTGCATGTGTGAACCAGATCAGTTCCAAGAGATCCTGGGTTTGCATGTGTGAACCAGATCCATTCCAAGAGATCCTGGGTTTGCATGTGTGAACCAGATCCGTTCCAAGAGATCCTGGGTTTGCATGTGTGAACCAGATCCGTTCCAAGAGAATCTGGGTTTGCATGTGTGAACCAGATCCGTTCCAAGAGATCCTGGGTTTGCATGTGTGAACCAGATCTGTTCCAAGAGATCCTGGGTTTGCATGTGTGAACCAGATCCGTTCCAAGAGATCCTGGGTTTGCATGTGTGAACCAGATCCGTTCCAAGAGATCCTGGGTTTGCACCTCCACCTCTGCCTCATCCTGCCACTTTGACACTTTCATTGTATACGTTACATTAACGCTCAGTTTGGACTCTTAGGAAAAACAATCAGACTGCACTTCCGGAATAACAAACAAAAACAGACTGTGTACATATATTTATACTGTTATTCTGTATATTTTGTATTTTCATATTTTGTATTTCATATTTTGTATTATCATTCTTTTTTTAATAGATGTGTATGCACCTACTACACCAAAACAAATTCCTAGTATGTGTTTGATCATACATGGCAATAAACCTTTTCTGATTCTGATTCTGATTCTGATTCTGATTCTGATTCTGATTCTGATTCTGATTCTGATTCTGATTCTGAACCAGATCCGTTCCAAGAGATCCTGGGTTTGCATGTGTGAACCAGATCCGTTCCAAGAGATCCTGGGTTTGCATGTGTGAACCAGATCCGTTCCAAGAGATCCTGGGTTTGCATGTGTGAACCAGATCCGTTCCAAGAGATCCTCGGTTTGCATGTGTGAACCAGATCTGTTCCAAGAGATCCTGGGTTTGCATGTGTGAACCAGTTCTGTTCCAAGAGATCCTGGGTTTGCATGAGTGAACCAGATCTGTTCCAAGAGATCCTGGGTTTGCATGAGTGAACCAGATCTGTTCCAAGAGATCCTGGGTTTGCATGTGTGAACCAGATCTGTTCCAAGAGATCCTCGGTTTGCATGTGTGAACCAGATCAGTTCCAAGAGATCCTGGGTTTGCATGTGTGAACCAGATCCGTTCCAAGAGAATCTGGGTTTGCATGTGTGAACCAGATCCGTTCCAAGAGATCCTGGGTTTGCATGTGTGAACCAGATCCGTTCCAAGAGATCCTGGGTTTGCATGTGTGAACCAGATCCGTTCCAAGAGATCCTGGGTTTGCATGTGTGAACCACATCCGTTCCAAGAGATCCTGGGTTTGCATGTGTGAACCAGATCCGTTCCAAGAGATCCTCGGTTTGCATGTGTGAACCAGATCCGTTCCAAGAGATCCTCGGTTTGCATGTGTGAACCAGATCAGTTCCAAGAGATCCTGGGTTTGCATGTGTGAACCAGATCCGTTCCAAGAGATCCTCGGTTTGCATGTGTGAACCAGATCTGTTGCAAGAGATCCTGGGTTTGCATGTGTGAACCAGATCCGTTCCAAGAGAATCTGGGTTTGCATGTGTGAACCAGATCCGTTCCAAGAGAATCTGGGTTTGCATGTGTGAACCAGATCCGTTCCAAGAGATCCTGGGTTTGCATGTGTGAACCAGATCCGTTCCAAGAGATCCTGGGTTTGCATGTGTGAACCAGATCCGTTCCAAGAGATCCTCGGTTTGCATGTGTGAACCAGATCCGTTCCAAGAGATCCTGGGTTTGCATGTGTGAACCAGATCAGTTCCAAGAGATCCTGGGTTTGCATGTGTGAACCAGATCAGTTCCAAGAGATTCTGGGTTTGCATGTGTGAACCAGATCCGTTCCAAGAGAATCTGGGTTTGCATGTGTGAACCAGATCAGTTCCAAGAGATCCTCGGTTTGCATGTGTGAACCAGATCCGTTCCAAGAGAATCTGGGTTTGCATGTGTGAACCAGATCCGTTCCAAGAGATCCTCGGTTTGCATGTGTGAACCAGATCCGTTCCAAGAGAATCTGGGTTTGCATGTGTGAACCAGATCCGTTCCAAGAGATCCTGGGTTTGCATGTGTGAACCAGATCAGTTCCAAGAGATCCTGGGTTTGCATGTGTGAACCAGATCAGTTCCAAGAGATCCTCGGTTTGCATGTGTGAACCAGATCCGTTCCAAGAGAATCTGGGTTTGCATGTGTGAACCAGATCCGTTCCAAGAGATCCTGGGTTTGCATGAGTGAACCAGATCCGTTCCAAGAGATCCTCGGTTTGCATGTGTGAACCAGATCCGTTCCAAGAGATCCTGGGTTTGTAGGTGACCTTCACACTCCCAACATGTTTCATGTTCCGTACAACTCACCTGTCATGATCTAAAGTCCCAGCAGATCCTTTGGCTGAAGTCATTAAGACTGGACTGTTTGTATGGCTTAAGCTGAGATCCAGACTTAGCGTGACCTTCCCCGTGTATGCCCCAAAATACACACCCACAGTGGCACCGTGGGCCCCCTAATTAACCCAAGGCATGTCGCTGACATATTTAGTGGATGCTAAATGTTTTCAGGGAAGGAAATTCCATTTCTGCACTTGATGTTACTTTTTATGACGATGGGCCCAAAGCGAGCGTCTTCCTCGCCTCGCGTGCAAAAGGCAGGCGTCGCTGGGAGAGATAGTAGCGACTTGAGCGTCTCACACCATTTCTTGGCTTCCATCTTATCTGTGGTATTTCTTGAAAGGCCAATTGGAACGCTCATGCAAGCACCTGACCTCCGCTCAGACAAACGAGCTCAGGTAATGTGAGACGTTAGCATTGGGTATGAGAGACAAACTGTGCCTGCACGCATTTGCGTGTCAACCGCTGGCGTAGCGCCAGAGGTGAGAACCACGGCTTGCGTAACCACTCAGGTATGTTTTGACTTTGCACAACTGTGTCACGGAGTAACTGGCAATATGAATGAGATACGCTGTAAAAAAAAAAAAAAGGAAAGAAAATAGTAGCTTTTACAATAAAATAATTGGCCATACGCTGAAAAAAAATGGTAAATATGTTTTTTGTTACAAAATGCATTACTCCACTGTTAAAGTGGTACTAAATGGCTGTAAACAAACAATAAAGTTTGTCGATTTTTATGGTAAAATATCATCAAACAGCGACAGAAAGTAAAGGGCCAGAACTTTTAAAACAATAAGGAAAAAAGTCTGATTCAAAGTCTGATCAAATTTGCTAAAAGAGTCATTGTTGCATGTTTCAAGTAGAAGAGGCATTACTCCACTGTTACAGTAACAGTAAATGGCCAGCTGAAAGCATTTTTGTGACATTGAAAATCCATACATAAACCATGAATAAAAACCATAAATTGTCCTAAAATAAATGAAACAGGTCAATTTGATACATGAAATAACAGGAGGGTTAAACAAATGCATATTAATTACAGTAATATTCTCGATACAATAGATCAGAGGTAGGGAACCTATGGCTCGGGAGCCAGGTAGGGCTCTTTTGATGACTGTATCTGGCTCTCAAGCGTTTCTTACCACAATAAAAATGTATTTTTACTAACATTTTAAAGTAAACATCACGGAAATGACTGTTAAAAATAATATTCAAAATCAACAACTTTCTTATCCATATTAATCCGTCCATTTATTTTCTACTGCAATATGGCCGACCATATCCATCTTTCCTGATGATATTTTCCAGGTCAAACACCAAAACTCGATTATTACTGGGTAATGCGGTAGTGTACCTCGGTCATTGAGATGTCAACATGTAAATGTAAACTTTCCTCCTTTAGTCAAATAGTCACCTAGCTAAAGCTGCAGAACCAAGCCTTCTGACGAAGATGGCCAAAAGAATGAAATATACGGAGTATGGTGCAAAACCATGCAGCAGCAGAAGTTGCATTAATGGCAGCAAGTATTTGATTTATTATTAGACACTGCGCTGCTCACGAAAGTGTGCTGGCCACACCCCCTTGGCGTGGGGTAGTGTGCCTGGTCTACGTAATTAGAGCCCATTATATCTAAAACTGTTGGTCTTACATAAAAATGCACACATTTTATTGCATTCAATGTCTAAAAAAATGTATATGGCTCTCACAGATACACATTTTAAAATATCTGGCCTTCATGGCTCTCTTAGCCAAAAAGGTTCCCGACCCCTGCAATAGATTATAGGTCAAAAACTTCACAATAAATAGTTTTACTGTTCTAATGTTCTTAATGTGTATAAAAACAGGACATTTTCTTAACGTTTCCGACAAACAAAATAATTTTGTAGAATCAGAAGACATTCATTGAAATACTGAAAAGCTGTGGAGTGTTAATGGCCATAGTTTTCTTGGGGTTTTTTTTTTTTACTGTTTTTTTTTATCTGCAAACGACAGTGTTTATGAATGGAACAGTAAACTTGATGGGCATATATCAATGCACTACTGGGCAAGGATGAAACACACAAGCATTTAAAATGAGCTGTTGATACTAGTTTTGTTGATAAAACGGACATAAAAATCTCAAAAAGCCAATCCTGAAAAATACATGTTCAACATAAATGTAAAGAAAAATATATACTAAGTAGTAAATAAGAGCTTATTTTACATTTGTTAGATTTTGGTTGTCTATAATAATACTTACATGCATAAAGAGGGGTGCTGTATTACTTTAATTTTTACACTGCATAGTTTTTTGCATTCATTAAAAGGAATCTACTGTATTTAAAGTCATATCAAAGTTGTAACGATCCCAAAATTGGTATCGGGATGCATTAATTTGTTCCAAAACAAAAGCAACCGAGTCAGGAAAACACTCATTTTGATTTATTGACGCCCTCAAGAGGATGGAAGTTGACGGTGCGCCGCCTTCATACTAAGACAACAATTCCCATCATGCAGCGCGCCGGTCGCGTTGCCTTTACTTCCGCAACCCACGCGCTCTGCTTCCGCGTTCCGGGTGCCACATACAATGGACGCTAACGTCATAAAGGCTATATTGTTTGATATGGACAACACGCTCATTGAGACAAATCTGGCAAGTGAATTTGCGATACAAAAGGTGACATTTTTCTTTGTATTTGTGACTTGGTGCTTTTATGCTTTTAAGGGTCTAAGCTAACTTGTCTGTATCAAGAGATGAAGAGTTGCGTTCACGGTCACAGGGACAGACGACAACACCTCTTCGGTCAAATAATACAACTAATATTACTTGTGATACAGTGCAGTAATAATTTATCAATTATATGATTTAATAAGATGAAACCTTAATAATTGAATTATATTTACTTATAAGTAAATGATGTATGTAACTTTGACGACAGCATGATTATTGCATTCTTGTGTATGACTTCCAGACTCATGAAATCTTGAAGAGCTCCCTGGCTGTGGTTGATGACGACACCGTCACCAGCATCTGCGACAAGTTCAAGCACAAACTACTCCATGAGAAGTTTGACTCTGCAGCCGGCAGATCCATCGATGAGGTCCGAGTGGGTCACTGGGAGGAGAGCATCAAGGAAACTGTGGACGGTTCAACACCCACCCTGGCAGCAGAGTGCTACTACATGTGGAAAAACAGTCGACTGCAGCGCCTTCGTCTGTCTCCGGAGATATGCGAGCTCCTCAAACGGCTTCGGAAGCGATACAAGCTGCTGCTCTTGACCAACGGGAATCCTCAAACGCAACGGGAGAAAGTGGAGGCCGTCGGCTGTGAGAGCTTCTTTGATGCCGTAGTCATAGGGGGCGATTACGCTGAGCAGAAACCCTTCCCCTCCATCTTCAGGCTGTGTTTTGACCTGCTCCAGGTGGAGGCCCAGGACTGTATTATGGTTGGAGACTCCCTGAGCACGGACATCCAGGGGGGGTTCAGTGCACGAGTGCGTGCTACAATTTGGATTAACGGTACAGGAGATGAAGTTCCAGTTGGATCCGTGATGCCGGACTACACTATTCCTACTGTGTTGGACCTGGAAGATGTTCTGGCATCACTGAATTAAGCAAAACTGGTGTTCAACCTGTGCACACCGACACTGATGATGACTGAATAATGAAGGAATTGAAATATAGATGGGCAGCCATTTCTTTTACATTTGGGTGAAATTATTAAAATCTATGAATATTATGTGAAAGAGTATGCAGTTTTGCACAGACGATGTCATTTGGGATGTCCGATATGAGCATAAAAATGTGATATCGGTCGACATCGGTATCTGAAATCATGTCATTGTACATTACCGCATTTTAAAAAGTGACATCTCACTTGTAAACGACATCATAGATTATGATGTCATCATCCACGGTCACATGATATTGCATCATAGAGTTATGATACCGAATTTGATTATCTTCACTTTACCATTTTTTTAAATAAAATGAAAATAATGTCAACATGAGAAAATGGAACTGGATTTAACCTCAAATATTCAACACTCTGCAACTGAAGCTGGTAAATACGCGACCTTGTTTGCTGTGTTTCCGCACGCAGCCGCCTCTATGACCTTCATCGCTGTTCTTGCAGATCAGAAGAAGAAACTGAAGCCCTTTGACAAGCTCCACTCCAACATCCTGAGCAGTAAGACCAGCACCTATCTGGTTAAGGACTTAATCGGTGAAGGCAGCTTTGGGAAAGTTGCCCAATGTGTAAACCTGGGCACGTCACAGACCGTAGCGCTCAAGGTCCTCAAAACCAAGTCCAACGTGATATCCAAAAGGGAGGTATCGGATGACTATTCCGTCTATTCAAGTCCTAGCAGCGTGTATAGGTCATGTTAATCTCTCTTGTTGTGTCTGCAGATCAAAATGCTTGATATTGTGAGTGTTCTGGACCCGGTAAAAAAGAGCATTGTGAGGTTTATTGAGAACTTTGAGCACGAAGGGTTTACCTGTTTGGCTTTCGAAATGCTAGATGTCAGCCTTTTTGATTTTGTCAAGAAACGCAAGAACGCGCTGTCTGTCAGTGAGATACGGCCCATAGCACACCAGGTAAAGACTCAAATCATTCACCTTTGCATTCCATATTCTATTCCATATTCCATGTGTGTGATTCCTCCTGTCTTCCCACAGTTGCTGACGGCCTTTGAGGCCCTGAAAGGCATTGGCGTCATTCATGCAGACCTGAAGCCTGATAACATCATGCTGGTAAACCATTCGTGTGAGCCGTTCAGGGTGAAATTAATCGATTTCGGCTGCTCCCTCCACACCTCTAATGTGATCCCGGGAATGATCATTCAGCCAATGGGATACCGGTAGGTTCGATCGTCTTCAAATCGTTGTCAAGACATTCCTAAAACCCGTAGTGACTTGAACTGGAAGTACAGTAATTCCTTGTTTATCACAGCTAATTGGTTCCAGTATGATTCTTTATTCATTCAAAGCTAGTGCAGAGAAAATGGCTTTGCAACATTAGAGCCCTCTAGACATGAAATAACACCCCTACAGTTACCTTTACACTCGTATTACGCAATGTAGTAGACATAATAACAGAAATAAGACATAATAAATAGATGACGATCGACGTTAAACACGTATGCATGCACCCAACATGAACTTCTTGTGTTGTGACCCCACCAACAGAGCACCCGAGGTCACCCTGGGCCTCCCGATTTCCGAGCAAGTGGACATGTGGGCTCTGGGCTGTGTTCTTACGTTCCTGCACATCAGACAACACCTTTTTGCAACAAACTGCGAGTACCAGATGGTAAATAAGCTCCCACGTTTACATTTGAAGACGGTTCCTGATGGCGTTGTGCATGTCTGTGCCTCAAGATGAGAACCATCGTACAAATCCGAGGGCAGCCCGCCGACTCGCTTCTTTTAATAGGAAAACACAGCCAGAAGTATTTTACCCACTTGAACTTTGAACAGTGGAAGCTAAAGGTACTTTCCGCTTCATGGCTACTTTGGCAGACCAGCAGACGTGGTATTTGTCATGGTACTTTTGGTCTCTTCCAGACTCCAGATGAATATAAGCTTACAACCGGAGAAGAGACGACAACATGGAAGATTAGGCTAAAGTCTCTGGATGCCCTGAGAACTGTAAGTTTGAACGAGTCAAGATCAAATGCAGTGGTTTTATTTCCACGCTGAGCAGCTATCTTTGTTTTAAATCAAAATCCAGCAGTGCCAAGACACAAAAGAAGTGTTCAGTGAATTTGAAGATCAGAATGAATATGTTAGCTTTCTAAAAAGTCTTCTTAGCATTCAAGCGGAGAGAAGAATCACACCCGCCGAGGCTCTAAAGCATCGCTACGTCTCCATGGCTCATCTGGTGCAGGAGAGCCACACCAGCTCGTAGTAAGTAGACCGGCCTCGTTGCCGCCAGGTACTGCATGTTTGTTTTATACAGTTTTTCACTCGTGGTGGGACTGTCTGTGAAATAGGCTTTTTAACATTAGCCATGAACTAGCACCCCTATAGTCAGCTTTCCACTGGTATTGCCCAATATGCTGTAGTAGAAGAGAAAATAAGCAACATAAACGAGCAGTCAGCTCGTGTGTGTCGCCTTAAAGGTGTTCCGGCGAAAAGGAAGCGGCGTTCAGGGCTGACAGGAAGTTAGTTGAGCATTGAGTTTTAGCTTAGGTAATAAAAGCCTACTGTTGCAGCGATCAAATCTGGTGCTTGTGTGTCTCACATTATTGACACCTAACGACCAGTGTGGAATACTTCACCACTATTTGAATGCGTTTTTTAAATGCCTTATATTTGTATTTGTACATGGCAATGGTAAATTTGACAGTGTATTTACTGTAACAATGCAGTATCATCATTTCATTGTATTTGGTGAGTATTATCGTTATTGTTTGACAGTTACAATATGGTACGGTTTTTTTTTTTCTGTGATTAGTGACTCAACTGTATTTCTTCCAGCGTGGACAAGGCCTTTGATCAAATGCTGGTGTGCCCCATAGAAGGATTTGAAGAGGAGCTCATCTCGGATAGCGAGGATGAGGAAAGGCTGACCTATGACCTCATTCTAAAGTCAGCATGCTGCGGCGATGGGCCAGCGGTCACGGGACATTTACACACAGGTGACTCGTCCATAAAGGCATCGGAAGCTGATGGACAAACTGAGCAAGGTGTAGCGCAGGAGAACCAGCAACCTAAAAACATGCCTGTTTTTGCGTGCAGTGAATGTGGGACCTACGTTCGAAAGTAAAAATGAAAAACGTCAATAGAAGAAAGTATGTACCTGCAGGTCAAGAGGTGTTTAAGTGTGTTGAAGTATTTGTAAAGGATCCCTAAATATCATCCCGCTCCATCAGTTGACAGTTGCAGCACGGAGAAAGGTAAAGCATGCGTCATGTACTCCTGTTTGGTAAGAGTTGGACCGTGCCTGTGTCCACGTCACACATGGCATGATTCCATGCACATGCGTGTACGCAGCGTGGCCAAGACAGAACGACCGTAAATCAACGCCTCTCAACTGGATGATAACAAGTCATAGTAGAAATGGTAATGGTAATGGTAATGGTTTAATTTCATTTGACCATGCATCAGATTCCAGTTCCACATGTCCAAAAGGAGTAGGAAGAAGCAAAGCTTATTCAATCCTACCCCTCCATCTGGTACTTTTACAATCACTAACTGTTACATTTGTTCACTTCCTGCTTTCCATAATACAGTTTTAGGTTTTTTTGTTTTGTTTTTTTAATAATGTACCTCGTACCAAAGTACGAGGTGATATGACCATACAATGATATTATGTGTACCATAGTAACTGTCAATCAAATTAGAACACTTAAAACAATCCAAAAGTCAACCCCACAGCATGTTTGTGTGTGTAATTAATGCCCCCCTGCTTGCACCAGCAATGAATAGTAGTGGTCACTGTCCGAGCAAAATAATCAGGGTAACCTGAAAAAGGATTTGTAAATGATCCACCATGTCAGGGACAATGCAGTAATATAGAATCACAGAAAGGACGGGACTAGCAATCAGGCCAAGTGTGTACGCCCAAAGAAATAATCCATTGGCCGAATTGTTTACGTCAGTGGTGTCAACATTTTTACAATGAGGTCTAGAAAATGTGAATGTATAATAATAATAATAATAATAGTATGTCTATCAATATCCACTACTCTGGTTGGACTAACCGTATTTTATCAGTAAATACTGTTGATCCTGGTGTGGTCCAGATGATGTAGTGCTTCCTTTCTCCAGGAGGAGGCAGTGTTTACTGAAGGAGAGTAAATAGATTATTAGCGTGATGTAAAGATGTTTAATATTATATTATAAAGTGTCAGAGCCGATACGTGTGTTGAGTGCTGTATGATGTAAAATGCAGTATAAAATATGATGTAAAATGCAGCATAAAAAGACCGTGTCTCGCCATATCGCTCAGGCTGCACCCCAGCGTCTATTCACAGGCGCGATCCCACTACTGAGCGGTACGGGGGCTTTGACCTGCTCCGTTGCCGACCTGGGCCGGTGCACCCCTCCTTAGGCGACCTGGTGGTCCCGAGCTCCCCCGGGAGCACCATATCGGTACCGAACTTAGCGCGGACACCCGCTCGACATAGTCCGCTGGGGCTCAGAACTCCTGAGTTCAAGCGATCCTCCGACCTCAGCCTCCCGGTAGCTTGGATTACAGGCACGCGCCACCGCGCCCGGCGAGGGAGGCACTTCCTGGTGGTGCTTTTATCGCCTTTTATAGTGACGTCATCGTGTTGTATGGCGGCCTCTAGTGGTGGTTTGTGTGTAGGAGACTTTTCAAATGTTGCCCAGTTTGTTGAAGCCGAATCATTTGCAATGGCTGCTTTTCCCAAAACATAGGTAGCCTCTAAAAACTTTACCACTTTGCATTAAAGCTGTTTTATTCCAAACTTTCAAATGATCTTTGAATATACAGAGCCATCAAATGAACGCAAATAAAGCCACTCAGCAGGACATATTGTTATACTGTATTTATGCACTTCTAAATGTAGTGACAAATAATACACATGAATAGGTGTATCAAACATACATTAGACCAGAGGTAGGGAACCTATGGCTCGGGAGCCAGGTTGGGCTCTTTTGATGACTGTATCTGGCTCTCAAGCATTTCTTACCACAATAAAAATTTATTTTTGCTAACATTTTAAAGTAAACATCACAGAAATCACTGTTAAAAATAATATTAAAAATCAAAACTTTCTTATGCATTTTAATTCGTCCATTTATTTTCTACTGCAATATGGCCGACCATATCCATCTTTCCTGATGATATTTTCCAGGTCAAACACCAAAACTCGATTATTACTGGATAATGCGGTAGTCTACCTCGGTCATTGAGATGTCAACATGTAAATATAAACTTTCCTCCTTTAGTCAAATAGTCACCTAGCTAAAGCTGCAGAACCAAGCCTTCTGACGAAGATGGCCAAAAGAATGAAATATACTGAGTACGGTGCAAAACCATGCAGCAGCAGAAGTTGTATTAATGGCAACAAGTATTTGATTTATTATTAGACACTGCGCTGCTCACGAAAGTGTGCTGGCCACACCCCATTGGCGTGGGGTAGTGTGCCTGGTCTACGTAATTAGAGCCCATTATATCTAAAACTGTTGGTCTTACATAAACATGCACACATTTTATTGCATTCAATGTTTAAAAAAATGTATATGGCTCTCAGAGATACACATTTAAAAATATCTGGCCTTCATGGCTCTCGTAGCCAAAAAGGTTCCCGACCCCTGCATTAGACCATCAACAGCATAAACAAAAATGCTTTTCAAGACAATAAAAGGGAAACAGTATATACTTTGACGTTGATGCTGACGGAAGTGAACACAACATTTGAACTTTGCACATGGAATGAGATCGCAGCTAGACCACACATATCCACAAACTAAACAACGTCAAATACTTAAATTTCATAATTTCTGAACTTCTGCAGCAGACCTGACGGCGAATCAGCAGTCCAGCGGAAACGACGATGACAGTAGTCGCCTGCAGAGGGATGGGAAAGAGGTTTACGTGTCAAGACAGATAAAGGGTATGACCAGAATACTTGAGGGCTTTGAGGACACATTGTGGTTTTACAAAGAGGGACTGAATATTTTCATATAGTAAATGTGTCAGAATGATAATTACTTGAAGATAGCTTGTCTTCACAAGACGGCATCTCTTGTCCTTCCTGCTCACAACGAAGGTCGTCTTCATGAGTCGGGGTGGGTGTTTCTGCCTGTGCTGCCTCCAACATTGGTTCTTTTTTATTTCTCACCGCCCAGTGCATTGACTGCCAACATGAGACACAAAACCCATCTCACGTCACGCAGCGATGCTGGTTTCTGGTCAAACATTAGTAAAACAACGTCAGACATTACCCACCGTCCTCACAGAGTCGTTTAAGGCTTGCCAGTCATGGAATGAGATAGCAACTCCACTTCTTCTCCATAGATCGTACTTTTTTCTTTTGGTGTCATTGCATAAAACCTCTTTAGCTTCCTGAAGCTTTTGAAATTCAGCCACTGGAGGGAAAGACAATAACAATCTTTAGTATGGGAATTTAAAGTTTGAGCAATTGTAATTAAAGTTAGCATCTTGTAGGCTGGCACCCCATCTTAAAATGCCCGAGATGCAAAAGTACCTGCTTTGGGGTTGTCTAGGTGTTTGTCTGGGTGGCATGACAAGGCTCGGATCTTGTATTCATTGACAATTTGCTCTGTCTGTAAGAGAAACATTTATTTGCCTTAGATTTACTGCAAATTGGAATTTCAAGGGAACCACTTCTGCTTTTTCCACTTTTCTGGCCTGTAAATGTAGTTTGTAGTATAAAGGTAGTATTCTCGTGTTAAACAATACCAAAGTTGGAGCATTTAGAAGTGAGCCCTGAAAGAAATTTGGGATGGCTCAAAACACTCGGTTCCAGAGGGCGTTGCAAAACTGTTCCTTTGTGATGTCACAGAGGAGTGGCCTTCCTTATCGACGCAATACAGTCTCTGCCTTCAACCAAGCTCTTCTTCTGCGTTTACGTTGCTAGCAATGGCTCGTAAAAAGGGAAAGCCACATTTGTTTCCAGTTCCTAAAGATGCCACCATCAGGCACAAGTGGTTGGCGTCCTGATTCGTCCTACCAGCAAAAGAAATGGATTTTAATCCGTCAAGGGCATTTCACACTGGACTGTTTTGTGAACATTGTCCACCATGCAGCTGGACTAGCCAACAAACTTGAAGCCCTACATCTTTCCAACATTACTTGGTCGTGTGGAAGAGTCAGAAGAGCAAGCAGTAAGTAACAATTTCAGTGTCTTAACTGTCTTTATTTTGTGTAACTGTCCTCTGTGTGACATCCGGGGGGGGGGGGGGGGGGGTTAATAATAGCTTTAAAGTAATAAACTCCTAATGCTGAACACAGTGAACAAATTATTATATTCTTCCTACTTTTAAATGATGCATGTGTAAATATGCAGTGTACCTAAGCATAATCTAAATATACTACATCTTTATTACCATTACCATAGTTAAATCAACAGGTCTTTTTTCTTTAAGCACTTCTGCGACATATGTAAGATGCCATTGTCTTCTTTATATTCAACTGTCTTTGGGCATTCTATATTTACTGTTGACATCCTGGCCTTTCTCATCTTTACATCAGTTTGTTTTAAAGAATAATATCTTAGCTGGAGCATAGCAACCAACTTACCGATGACAACTCATCGCATCCTAACAGGCCGTAATAATCTTCCAAATCCCCAGGTTGGCACTTTAAAACAGCCTCCATGAATCAACTGTGGCGATTCCTTCTAAAGCAGCAACTTGAATTATATTAAAACGATGAACGTTTGACTCGCTGCCGCCCCGTCTGTACTTAGGCCACGACTCGGGGGGAATATTCTAGAAAGCAGCTCAATTTAGATTCAGAATTCAGGGACGAAGGTGAACTGTTGAAAGTATGGAGGCCAAATGAGCTGTAATTTTTACAACATGTGACGTATGATGCATTCAAGTTACATGCTCCTCCCAGCGTCACGTGCCCAACCTTAAAGGTACATTCTTGGAAATGTCATACGATAAAAAAAACACAAATATGTTTCTGCGTGCATTTGTCTGTGCAGGAATGTAGAGATTAACGTTGTATTACCATGTAGCCCTTGCAAAAGTACTTCTGTTGGTACCCGATTGCAGTATTTATTTGTTATGGTTTCGTTTCAGTGACGTGCAGGGGGCGTGGCTGCTTCGACTACTGGAGGAGACACGTCACGTGATCTATGCAAATGAGCCAGCTGTCGGAGAGGAAGGATCCGCTCGGCGGCTCTGCGGGCTGAAGATGGCGGACGAAGAGAACAGTCTCGGAACGGCCTTCTCGGGCGCATCTCAAATGGACGAGCCTGCTGCCAAAAAGTCGAAAATCAGCCCGGCGACCAACTGCGGCTTCAAAGCCAGTGACGTTAGTCAATTTTCATGCGTGTCGGAAGCCACGGAGAGCTGGGAGGCGGCGCTGAATTGCGCGCAGCCCGCAGAGAGGGAAGCAAAGCCGGTGATGGCGGTAGAGGAGGCCCCGGGAGCGCAAGGCGGAGACAACAATGGCTTGGGACCCTTTAAGCCCGCCGTGACGCCGGAGGACACCGCCGTGCTTGGGACATTGGAGGACATTGCCGGTAGGATACGGGGTGGACATTTTGAAACATTTACGCGCCTTTCGTTAGCTAGTGCACGTTTTACTGAAATTAGCCCGAACGGAGGACGTTAATTAAATTTAAACCATCAACGAGATCGGCGGTACCTGTTGGTAGCCGTTTGCTGGTTTTGAGTGAAAGAAAAAACGTGTCTGTGAGGCATTCAGGGGACTTTTCATGAATGGACATGTTCCCGCGGGACACTAAACTAAACTTTGATAGCAACTTGGCGTTTGTTAGCCGGCATGACTGAAGTCCACACACCCACTTCCACCAGTCACAGCCGAAATGCGTGTTAAAAGTCAAGTTTACAAGTCATGTCGATTCTAGCTTGAAATAAACTAGTCACCTCACCTGTAGTTTGTGGGATGGTTCTTCCCAGGTGTGCGTTCGGGTCTCCTTGGGTGTGTGGATCTCCCCTCCAATGGCTTGGCTGTCACACCCGAGCACCTCACCGAGGAGGATGACCGATCTTCTCATGCCAGCTCCAGCGACTGGACGCCTCAGCCGCAGATAGGTGACTGGTTCATTTCAACGGTACGTTCACGTTCTTCCCATACTGAGATGTGTTGTCCTTCAGGTTCCTACAGTTTCATCCAGCAGCACATCAGAGAGACTGATCCGAGGACCATTTTGAGGGAGTTGCTGCCTGAGACTGTACTGCCACCGGATTTAGATGACATGACACTCTGGCAGATCATCATCAACATCTCAGAACCTCCCAAAAGAAAGAAACGGAAAGACATCAACACGCTGGAGGATGTGGTTCGGTTACTCCATGAAAGTAAAAGGATCCTGGTGCTGACTGGTGCTGGGGTGTGTGTCACGCCGTGTATTTGGAATATGTATTCCCATATAGGCTATGGTATTTGAAGTTCTCTCCTCTTTCAGGTGTCTGTTTCATGTGGAATACCAGACTTTCGCTCCAGGGACGGAATTTATGCTCGCCTTGCTGTCGATTTTCCTGATCTTCCAGACCCGCAAGCTATGTTTGACATTGAATATTTCCAAAGAGACCCGCGGCCGTTTTTCAAGTTTGCTAAGGTTTGCTTAATGTATGTTTATTATTGCAAAGCTAGCGCAGGTGCAATGCCGTGTTTCTCCGTTTCCTGCCAAGTGCTCAATGCGTGGTCTTTGTTACAGGAGATCTACCCGGGTCAGTTCCAGCCTTCGCCTTGTCACAAATTCATATCCATGCTGGACAAGCAGGGCAAGCTACTACGCAACTACACGCAGAATATTGATACATTAGAACAAGTGGCTGGAGTTCAGCGAATCATCCAGTGTCATGGTAAGTAACGACACCGCCAGGGTGGGCTGAAGCATTCAGAGGCCTTGTCCACACGGAGCAGGGTATTTTTAAAGCCGCGTATGTTCCCACATTACCACGTAAATGCATTGGGAACCACGGTCATAAGCATGCCAAACCTGTAGGTGTCAGTAGCTCCTAAAGTTCTATCCAATCAGAACCATCCTTTGTCATCCCGTCACTTCAGCAAACATAAAACACGGCGCCAGGCTCATTGGTGTGGATTGACAAGGAGGCAGAATTACTTTGAAATGTTGTTTTACAATACAAAGTCAACAAGATGCAGGAAAATGCTGATTGGTTATCTTTCCGAAGCAAGTCGGAGGAGGACACCTCAGATGTGGAGTTGTGATTCTTCACCTCTGCTCTTTAAAGCGAAACAATAAGCACTTGACAAATGGCTACAACCAACACAGTTCTAAGGCATCCATCTTGTTTCTGATGTAAACACGGGTCGCGTGTGATGCCACAGCATGTATTGTCACAGGTCGTGACATTTGGGAAATGTAAAATTCTGGTTATTCGTGTCCATACCCAAATACGGAATCTGATTTTTCTCCAAATCCACACTTTGGCTGGAGGTTTTGAAAACATTTGTTTTTAGTATCAAATATCTGCTGACTTTGGATGGTAGGCCAAATTGTGAAAAGCTCTTTACGTACGCGTGGACAGGGCCTAAATACGTAGGTGTCTATTCCACAGCAATGTAACTTGGTGTGCATTCAAGTCAGCCTGTCCTGATTTTAAGTGCGAGACACGTGGTGAAAACTGATGGAAATTTGCAACAGTAAAAAAGGTCTGACTGTCAAGGACGTTGATGCTGCCATGTTTGCTACATTAGGGGAAGGTGCTGCAGCTTTATCAACTCTGCAGACTGAATTGAAGAGGGGGTAGCGACACGTCTTGAAGATAACCCAAGGTCTGGACATTCTGCCATAGCCGAATGTTGATATCCTATTAAAAGCACACCTAGCTCGTCACTGGCACATTTTGAAGCAGATCCAACTGGTTTTCATACATGTTTCATAACCCAGGAACAAAAGTAAATACAGTCCTGGAAAAAAAATCATCACAAGACTTGTTTCTTTAATTTATTGTTCATTTTAATGCCTGGTAAAACTAAAGGTGCATTTGTTTGGACAGATATAATGACGATAACAAACATAGCTGATAAGGGTTTGTATTTAAGAGCTGATATGTAGCCATTTACCAAAATCACTAATGTTCATACATCAATAGATACTGCAAAAATGTAACTCTCATAAGCTATTTTGTTATATTATATATTTCTTATATTTGTTCAAACAAATGTACTTTTAGTTGTACCAGACATTAAAATAGAAACTGAATGAAAAAGTGTAGTCCAATCTGTGTGGTCAGTGAAAGTGATGGCTGACTTCCATCTACTGGGATGCTAATGGTATTTTGTTCATTGACTACCTTCAGAAAGGCCAAACTATTATTGGAGAATACTACGCAGATCGCCCTCCGGATTTGGGATCATATGGCTATTTTCTGATCCCCAACATAGCGTTATTGGGTGATGTTTGCATTTTAGCACTGCGACATTGAGAAATGTGTGGAACGCAGGGGAGACTTTGGTCAAATTGGACAGTTGTATCTTGTATCACTTTTCAGCCCACCCTTGTTATTTGTACCTTGTTACCACCCTTGTACTTGTTAATGCCCAAATGTCTAAAAATGCACCCAAATATGACTTTTCAGGGTCATTTGCAACTGCTTCCTGCCTCATCTGTAAATACAAAGTGGATTGTGAAGCTATAAGGGAAGACATCTTTAACCAGGTACGTATACTAGCATCGGGCTGAGCTTCCCAACCACCGTGCTGCGCCACCCAGGCTCCAAAAGACACCAACACGTCACTCCTGTACTCGCTACATGTACTCTCCACTGGATGCCTGTTTAAGATCCGATTTGTGTTGAAATCTCCTCATGGGCTGATGCCACTTTGTTTACCAGAACTACTTGTTCTGCTCGGGGCTCTGAGGTCCTGTGATCAGCGTCTAGTAGGGTGCCCTGGGTCTAGGCTGAAAACCAGAGGAGACGGAGCATTTGTAGTAGCAGGCCAAACCTTAGAACTCCTACTTCCTTCAGGAGTTTCAAGTCTATGCTAAAAATAAACTTGTCTGCACTGGCTTTTAACACGCGCATCTTCACTTTTTTTATTTTTCATTTGTACTTTATGTCCTACTATTGTTTGTTTGTTTTTAGATGTTTTTATTCTTTGTCTTTATTTTAGCCTCTTACATTTTAACATTTCTATTTATTATCATATTTTTACTTTCATACTTTTTACTCATGCACAGCACATTGGGGCAGTAGTGGCTGTTTAAAAATATTTTTTTAATTGCTTTATAAATCGCCATGACCATGATCTTGATTTAAAAATAACGAATTGCCATCTATGTACATGCAGTCAGACAAAAGGTAGGGCCGAGATGTTGCATGCCACTGGTCTGACTTTGCATATTAGGCCACCATATTGGAAGACTAATAACTACTTTTACTCACATGATTATTCCCCACAAATAATTAGAAAACTATTAAAAAAACTAATAGTGACAGGTGGACCAATTAAATGCGCTTCCACTAGATGGCAAACGGTGCATAATTAAGCTGCATATCCACTTGTTGCTGTTCATCCAATGTTTTTATTTGGCTATGCTGTGAGAATAGACTACTATGATTTTTCCATAACTGCAGGATAAAGTACTTGTGAAAGTAAATCATGGCTACTGTCACTGACGCTAACAAATAAAGCATGTTTGAAATATTATCGGTGCATTTCTGTTGCAGCGGGTCCCCCACTGTCCTCAGTGCCCCGATATTCCTTTGGCAATAATGAAACCGGACATCGTCTTCTTTGGAGAGAACCTTCCAGAAATGTTCCACCGAGCCATGAAGCAGGACAAGGACGAGGTGGATCTATTGATTGTCATCGGGTCGTCATTGAAAGTCCGACCTGTTGCCCTCATCCCAAGTATGTGTTGCTCAGATGAGGGGGTGGGGGGGGTTCTTAATACAAGCAGGAAGTGAAAAGATTTGCCACGGTTTTCTTTCTCGTCCCGCTCAGACTCCATTCCTCATGAAGTGCCTCAGGTCTTGATCAACCGGGAGCAGCTGCCGCACCTCAACTTCGACGTGGAGCTGCTGGGCGACTGCGACGTCATCGTCAATGAGCTATGTCATCGACTAGGAGGGGACTTTGAGCAGCTCTGCTACAACACCGTAAGACTTTCTGAGATCACGGAGAAACCCCCTCGGCTACCAGAGCAGCCGCGAAGCCAGGCCTTGCCTGCTGCGGGCGCCCGAGCGCCAGAGGAGCCCAAGCAGCACAGTACAGACTCGGCCCTGAAGCCGTCAGAGGAAACGCAAAGTCCGAATGTCACAGAAACTACCGCTACGCCTCCGGAGCCTTGTCCCGATGCTCGTTGCCCCAGTGAGGCGGGAGCCCAAGCCGAAACCGAAGCTTCAGCGTCTCCAGACAAAGACATGACGAAAGAAGAGGCCACAGAAGACAAAAGCCAAACTTCCAACCTTGAATTTCGTAGACGGTGCTGGATGAATCGAATTGGCAGGAGTCCAATCAGCAAACGCCTTGACAGTAAGCGACAACCACAGTAATAATACTCGTACACATAGCGCCCCCGTCCCAAGACTTTCTTTCCAAGGTGACCTCATGAATAAGATCTGGATGCTAAACTGACTGTGCTTGTTCCCAACAGCGGGCCAGTACCTGTTCCAAGCGCCGCATCACTACATCTTCCACGGAGCCGAGGTTTACTCCGACTCCGAGGACGAGACGTCCAGCTCCTGCGGGAGTGACAGCGAGGAGTCGGAATGCAGTGCCAACGAGGGAGAGGAGGTCAGCGAGCTGGAGGAAGCCGACGGAGCCATCTGCCTCTCAGACGCAACGCAAGACACTTTAGCCAACGAGGCCACGTCCACTTTGCAGACGGACCGTACGGCTCAACAAACTCCGAGCACTGCAGACCTTTAAAGTCCAGTCCACAAAGCACTAACTGTCTTTTTATACACACGTATACTGTATATGTTTCATCTATTTTTTCATCCATCCAACTATCGTTTTTCATAAAGTTTCATTTGTGTGACGACTCGTGTGAATATGGAGCAAGTTTTTTTTCTTGTTTAATCACACATTGTGTCTTGCTGCTTCATAGAATGCAGTAATCCTGTGTGAATTCTATTCATTGTTGCCATCTCTTTTTGTGTTCCAACTTATGGAAATGCATCAGTTCATCAAGCTTTAATCCATCGTTTGTCAGCTCAAGTCCACAACGTGACAACTGTGGTTGTATTTTGCTGCTGGTTTATGTCACAGTAGCATGAATATGTTTGTGAAATCCCCGCTAAAAAGAGTCTAGTATCCCGCTTTGGTTTACTTGAGCTTTTAGCTACCCGACAGATATCAGTCCTCTTTAAGTTGAAACCAAAGAACATTTCATCCACGTGCTCTGATCTCAATATATGCTCTGTATATTTAAATCTGGGAGAGAATTGAAAAATGATCGACAAGGTGGTTCCTTCAGACATGGCAGCTACTTTTTATGGTCAAGCTTATTTTTATACTCCGCTAGGAAACATTCTGCAAAGGGTGGATGACGCTCTTTCTGTACAAAGTTATACTTTGTTTTATTATAAAGCCTTATGATCATGCTATGGCAGAGTTTGGGAGGGTGGGGGTCCTTGTGCTCATCATGAAACCGATTGTTGCTCTTATTTGTCATGGGAATACCAGTCCAACGTTTGGACACGTTCTCATTCAGTAGTACAAGGAAGTATCTCCAAGCGTCCGACTGGTAGTGGAAATGATGTTAGAAGAGGTGTTCTCCAGCCAAGAGTCTGCTGCATGTTACTGTGTCGCCCGGCAGATCCGTGAGCCTGGTACCAACATCGTTCACAAGCCTTTTCAGTTTACGGTTCAAGGGAGTACGATTTTGTCACCTTTGTAAGTTGTTATTTCTAGGATTGTCAGTAAAAGTTACATGAAAAATGATGGGTCATCTGTCTTTTGTCTGCATCTTTCAATTATTGGGGATGTTCGAAGGGGCCCAAAAAATAGGTCAAATTTAAAAAGGTGACAGAATCTCCAATGTAAGATGGTTCAGTCTTACTCTATTGCAGGGATGCACATTGTGAAAGAGCTTACATCTTTACAAGCTGTAGTATGAGAAATGAAACAAGCTGTAATTTGGGGAAATTTCGGCAGGGGGAACAATACTATGAAAATTAATTATTTAAGAAAGTTGATACATTTGATTAAAAAAACGGCAGCAAAAATGAGTAAAAAAGAGTCCTCTTGGTCGCACTTCGGACAGCCAAGTTGCAGCCACTTCCTTCTTGCTTTATCAAATATGCTAATTATGGTCAAAAATGGTCTCAAATAATCCCTTATATTTCACTCCTATTTCTTTAAACGACTGGCATCTCTTAAATTAAGAGCTTGTTGCTGTTCACACGTCAAGCCGGCTGAAGGTGGTAATGCACCATCTCGTCGTTCTACCTTTAAATGACGCGACGAAGAAGAAGGGTTTACGACCCCGTCGTAAAACGCCGTCATCGGAGACACCGAGCTGAACTCGGCAACACTCACCTGAGAGTTTTGGACAACATTTGCCACAATACCGTCGACAGTATTGACGCCTTTAGATGCCAGGTGAAGGGCTGCAATGGAGGCGATGGAAGATGACAGTTCAGACGTGAAGGATGACCACAATCATAACTACCGTGCGAGCAGCAGCGGCGGCGGCAATAAAATCCAAACGTATTTAAGCAGCCGGATCTCCGAGGGAACGACGCTCCATCAACCCGTTTCTTCGTCGGCACCCAAAGGGGACCTGGACTCCGCTGGAGGGAGTTCGGTATCCCGTGGCACCGACGGGTCAAAGGTCATGGACTCGGAATCGGACTCGGGCAGCGAGTGCAGCGAAGCGGGTGAGACCGACCGCCCCACCGCGACGGCAGCCTCCGCCGAGGGGTCTTTCACCGGGGAGTCGACTTCAAAGCTCCGTAAGCATTCAGCTGATCCTCATAAACGCAAAAGTCACATGATCTAGATAATATAGATAATATAGGCTTCTTCCTAATATGGTCCTTCTTCCTCCTCAGTTCTAAATGCAATGGCCGTGGAAGACTACCGTAATAACCACTGGCCAAACTTGGACAAGGCCATCGAACGCCTGCTCATTCAGAATCCTACGGACCACATCTCTGTGTCATATGCTCAGATATACAGGTAATGTGTCAGACATACTGGTAATGTATCAGAAACACTGGTAATGTATCAGACATACTGGTAATGTGTCAGACATACTGGTAATGTGTCAGACATACTGGTAATGTGTCAGACATACTGGTAATGTATCAGAAACACTGGTAATGTATCAGACATATACAGGTAATGTGTCAGACATACTGGTAATGGATCAGACATACTGGTAATGGATCAGACATACTGGTAATGTATCAGACATACTGGTAATGTGTCAGACATACTGGTAATGTGTCAGAAATACAGGTAATGTGTCAGAAATACAGGTAATGTGTCAGAAATACAGGTAATGTGTCAGACATACTGGTAATGTATCAGACATACTGGTAATGTATCAGACATACTGGTAATGTATCAGACATACTGGTAATGTATCAGATATACAGGTAATTTATCAGAAATACTGGTAATGTATCAGATATGCAGGTAATGTATCAGACCTGCAGGTAATGTATCAGACATGCAGGTAATTTATCAGAAATACAGGTAATGTATCAGAAATACTGGTAATGTATCAGAAATACTGGTAATGTATCAGACATATACAGGTAATGTATCAGATACATATACAGGTAATGTATCAGACATACTGGTAATGTATCAGACATACTGGTAATGTATCAGATATACAGGTAATTTATCAGAAATACTGGTAATGTATCAGATATGCAGGTAATGTATCAGACATGCAGGTAATGTATCAGACATGCAGGTAATGTATCAGACATACTGGTAATGTATCAGACATACTGGTAATGTATCAGATATACAGGTAATTTATCAGAAATACTGGTAATGTATCAGATATGCAGGTAATGTATCAGACATGCAGGTAATGTATCAGAAATACAGGTAATGTATCAGAAATACTGGTAATGTATCAGAAATACTGGTAATGTATCAGACATATACAGGTAATGTATCAGACATATACAGGTAATGTATCAGACATACTGGTAATGTATCAGACATACTGGTAATGTATCAGACATACAGGTAATACCTCGCGTTGGCTATCATTCGGTTCTTTTGTGACAGTTCAGCGCTTAGCGTTTACAAACAGAAAACAAAGCATGCTGGGAAGCAGGAAGTGTTCCTAACGACTCGACCATACAAATAAAAAGTAATATATTCAAATTAGTTGATTTGATTTCATTGTATACTAGTGAAATACTAGTGAAATACTAGTGAAATACTAGTGAAATACTAGTGAAATAGTGCAAAATGTGCAAACAAAGAATTTACAATACTTTGAGTGCATACTTCCTGCGGTTCAAATGCCGACATTCCATGGATAACGGGGAAGTGTTGTGTTGTTGGCGTGGACAGCAACGGAAGTTTTTGCCTCCTTTCAGTTCCATTGAATGAATCGTAATTCTGACCTACATTTTTGGTTTGATTACCGCTGTTTACATGCCATGTTGATACAGAACTTTGCTACGCCTCCCTAGCTATACCTCCGATTTACAGCTAACGGTGTTTTATACACGTAAAGGCCAAACACTTTCTTCTTTTTGTTTTTTCAGTTACGTCTACAAGTGTGTGTGTCAGCAACACTCGGAGCTCCTCTACGTGGACCTGAAATCCAAAATAGGCCATCATCTCCATCAAGTTTCCAGCCAGCTGCACGTAAGACGCTCGGTCCGAGATGCTGATTAGCTCTGATCCAGAACTACATTAGCGCATGCTGTGCTGCTGTAGAAGTGGAATTCATGTTTTACGTGTTAAAAAGCAGGACATGTACAGTGTGACCCTTGGATTGCATCATTGATCCATTCTAGAAGCTCGGACTCTCCTAATAGTGTTAGGTCCAAGTTTCACATGGCGGGTGAAACCAAAGTTTTCAGGACGTTAAAGTCTTTTTTTTCCAAAATATTATTTGCACAAACTGAGAGGCATTGAAGTTAAATGCACACAAGCGATTACATAACATTTCCTTTTTGTTCCCAGGCCATCCCACCTGAAAACTTCATTGAAAGCTTCAACACGGCACTGACGCAATACATTGCATCTCTTCAGTGCATCGTTCCAGTATTTATGTATTTGGTAAGTCAATGGGTATATATTAGTATATTATATAGAAACTGTATTCTCGGGCATTGAATAGATGCCAACTGGACATTTCACGTCTCATCCGAGCAGGCTTTGTCGGTCCGTGTTCAAAGACTAGATAGGACAGCTGTAGTCTGAGGGACCCAAGACTCTGTCCTCTAAGAATATTAGAGTTGAGAAGCACTTAGCAGGATCGCTATTTGTAGTTTCACTCTTCTACCACTAGGTTTAGTATATTCATTCATTCATTTTCTACCGCTTTTCCTCACGAGGGTCGCGGGGGGTGCTGGAGCCTATCCCAGCTGTCTTCGGGCGTGAGGCGGGGTATACCCTAGACTGGTTGCCAGCCAATCACAGGGCACATATAGACAAACAACCATTCACACTCACATTCATACCTATGGACAATTTGGAGTCACTAATTAACCTAGCATGTTTTTGGAATGTGGGAGGAAACCGGAGTACCCGGAAAAAACCCACGCATGCACGGGGAGAACATGCAAACTCCACAGAGATGCCCGAGGGTGGGATTGAACGCTGGTCTCCTAGCTGTGAGGTCTGCGCGCTAACCCCTAGACCACCGTGCTGCCCAGGTTTAGTATATGGGTGATGATAAGAGTTGTGCATAAATGTCCGCATTTGCATAATTCCCATACTTTGTGTGGGAATGTTCTTAAGCAGGCTCTACGCACACGTCTGTGATGTTTTGCTTAGCGAGATACGTATCAAT